>NC_092165.1:17201864-17354364 GCF_045791955.1 Oncorhynchus clarkii lewisi
CTGAGCCACTTGTGTGGGTTGTAGACTCCATCTCATGCTACCACTAGAGTGAAAGCACCGCCAGCATTCAAAAGTGACCAAAACATCAGCCAGGAAGCATAGGAACTGAGAAGTGGTCTGTGGTTATCACCTGCAGAACCACTCCTTTATTGGGGGTGTCTTGCTAATTGCCTACAATTTTCAACTGTTGTCTATTCCATTTGCACAACAGCATGTGAAATGTATTGTCAATCAGTGCTGCTTCCTAAGTGGACAGTTTGATTTCACAGAAGTGTGATTGACTTGGAGTTACATTGTGTTGTTTAAGTGTTCCCTTTATTTTTTTGAGCAGTGTACAGTATATATATGCATGTATGTGTGTGTGAATAACTAGCTCACTAAAATTGACAAAATGGTGAGTAAAGGGTTTGTAAATGCCCCAAATAAAGTGTTACCCTGTTTGGCCCAGCACATGCAGTGTGGTCCCCTGGTCTTCCTGTCCCAGTGATGCTAGGCTGCGGCAGTCAAGTGTAGTGGGCGTTGGGAGAAAACACATACACACAGAGAGCGAAAGAGTGATAGAGAGAGACACATGTAACGCCAATTTATGTATATTTTGGCTCTATATTATATATTACCTATATGTAATACTAATGAACCATTATGTATGACAGCCAGGCATTTATATTTGCAATATAAGTAGCTAGGCTTTCATGCGCCAATGGTCATCTATTAGGTATTCATTCAGTAGTCTATCTTCATAATCTAATAAATGTGTTTATTCATTCACAACTAGGATATTGCTGGGCCCAGCACAGGCAGTGTGGTCCCCTGGTCTTCTGGTGCCAGTGCTGTGGAAAAGGATGCTAGGCTTAGCAGAGAAAGCTCAGAGGTGAGTGCAGTGGAGGTAGGAAGAAAACAAGAGACACAGATCAAATCAAATCTTATTAGTCACATGCATCAAATACAACAGAGATTGCACGTTTGCTAGCAGAATGGAAGGAAGTGGGGATTTATTCGATCGCCTACGAATTCTCGGAAGGCAGCCCGCCCTCTGGCGATTCTGCCAGTCCGTGCTGAGTAATCACAGTCCTGATGTCCAGAAGTTATTTTCGGTCATAAGACGGTAGCGGCAACATTATTTACAAAATACGTCATTTTTATTTATTTACAAACAACGCAAATGAACAAACAAAGAAACAAAATCGGATGGGGGCACGTAAAACATCTGCCTTCTTCTCCGGCGCAATTTTGTACTGTCAGTTCCTTAATATGTTGGCTCTATATGAATGAAGGTTCCGGAAGCACCCTGAGGGCATTGAGAGCATTTCGGGGCTGGATGTATTTTAATTTTGAACAGTGTGCGGTGTAAGATAAGATCTATATCATTTTTGTAGTAATTGCTTTTGGTATGTGTCAAGTACAATAAAAATGTCTTTTGACAAAATACATTGTAGCTGCAGCAGCCAATTAGAAGACTTGGAGGCGTGGCGTGTTGGGGGCTTTTTGGCCTACCATGAGACAGATTGTATTGTGTTGTGTTCTGTGATACGTATTTATTCCCCCCCCCCATATGGGTTCTTCGTTTGGTTGATTCGCGTGGTTAAGCATCATTAGGTGAGCTTGTTGAGCTTGTTCAAAGAGCAGGACTCTGTAAGACTTTGACCAGGTAATACCAGTTAGCCTTGATGGTTTAATCTGAAGAATGTCAAGACACCGTATCCACAAAGCCCTTATCGAAGTGTTTGAAGCTTTGGTTCCCCCACTACAGAGGCTTCTAGTTGTAACTTTACCTCCCTCAACAGCACTGCCTACATTTCGACCTTGGCACAGAGAACCAGAAAGTGACACAAAGGGTGAAAAGGTAGTTGTGGCAACCTTCGCTATGATCTGATTCCCGCCTCGTGTTTTCTGCAGTCCTGCGTGATGGACTGATCCGACTGCCCGAAATCTTTAGAAATGGCGAGTGCAGCTCGCTTTCTGCCGCGGCTTTATTAAAAGCGAGGGGTGAACGCCGTGCGGCCGCAGTGGCAGTAATTGCGATACATTTTGTTCCCGAGATAAGGTCTGCCAGATAGCCCATTAGCCCCGGCCATGAGAAACCATGTGGATGGCAACACTAGGCTAAACTGATTATACACACACTGGAAACACGGTGCCAGTCGCCTAGTCGATGGACCCCGTTCGTCATGTTATGAATGCAAATTGGCCAGTTATTTTCCCCTGATGAAGATGATTGAAGTTCGACCGTCGGGATGATTCAATTTAGGTTCACAGAGTAGAGACTTGGAAATTGGAGGTGAGGCTAGAGATGGAACTAAAGTGGATTAGCACGGCGTAACCCTCAAAAACCTGCCTAAATGTCCACACCGCTGTATGAAAAGACCACACCTTGAGTTTTTCATTACTCTTGAGCTCAAAATCGCTCAATTGATACTGCTTGAGAGGTCTCGGGCCAAAGTTGTCATCAGAACAGCTGTCAAACTGACATGAAGTGTTGGCGGTATTGTGTAAGATCCTATCATGTTTGCCCCAAGAGCATTAGGTGTACCCGCTGATGTCATAGGCCTCTTGAGCAATGCAATGAAAGCAGTCAGAGCAATATGTAACACAACATCCATCTTGAACTGCAGCGGCCTTCACCATTCATAGCAGTTAGTCTTACGGATGTAAACAATAGGAAATACCATCCTGTACATCTTACTGTCGGGTTCAGACCGTGTGTCACATCTGTTCATTTAGATAGACTGTAGGCCTTCTGAGAATCGATGTAACTGTTTACTGCCTCATCCCTTGTGCTTACGTCCTGTTCTCATACAATTGAGCTCATTGATAGCAATCCATTTCATTCCATTCATTTTCTCGGCACAAATTACAATCTTTATCGTCATCCTGCCGTCTATGAGGACAATATATTATAGCACTCCCTGCGCTTGAAAATCAGCTCTCTGTCTCCCATCGTGTTCATTACAAACAGGTGATATTGGGGCATTGTGTTATTTAATGGACTAGATTAAGAGCCCCTGACACCGGGGCTACTGCAGTCTGCACTTGGGTCTTACCTTGCTTCCTGATAGACATGGTATATTGCTGATGGACGGCTATACCTCCAAGAAGTCTCAATAAACAGACACTTGAACAATGATGTTTCACCTGCTTTTCAGACCTATGGCTAACAAATATTGGGCATAGCTAAGTTATTTTTTCACAAAATCTACATGACAGCTCTCCAAGAACAGGGTTGGAGAGCCCTGGATTAGTCAGATTGACACAATTGTGGCTAAATTACAAGGAAACTTAGTTAACTTGTTTGTGGTTTGCAGCATCTGCCTGACTGGCCTGCCCTGAAGGTGCAGAAGAGCTCTCCTTTTAGAGACTGTGGCCATATCTGAGAGGTGTTTCAGAATACCACTTTATATTACAATGTACAGGCTTGCGTTAGCCAAGGTTTCTACGCTAGCCTGTTTGTTTAGGGGGATTTCATACCCTCTTCTGGCTACGACTTGTAAGTCTTCTGGGAATTCTTTGATTTTAAAATGACACAATGGGGCTTCTTGCTCGCAAGTTGACATTCACTTTAAAACGAGGTCAACAACCACGTGTACTTGTTTAAGTGGTTTGCAAGCCAGTCAGAGGAATTTGCCAGAGCCTATGGGCTCTAATGCATGTTATAATTGCCTTGAAGTGCTGAAGCTCTCAGTATGCCCCATGTATTCATCACTTCATGGTTTGTGTCATTATTTAACCATCTGCGTATTAGTACCAAGGGCTTTGGCTATACGGAGGCTTGGCAGACTAACTTAATTTGAGGCCACGTGAGGTCTTGAACCATAATGGTGGCAACAGAACTAGAGGCGCAATCACCTGCGGCACGGCCTGACATGGATCAACTCCATGGTTTCCCTTTGTTAAAGTCTCATTGTCTCCTGATTATTGCATTTCCTGTCAGTAGCCTATGGAGGAACAGTGCAGACTCAGCAGTGGCTTTCACATCAGTACCGGTCCATAGAGGCACATTCAGAGCAGAATGGGAAATGATAAAAACGGGTGTTAAATAAAAACAGACAATATTATATATCATTTGACTTTACAAACTTCTATGTTGTAGGCTATTTAGATTACAAACACCGCATGTCAACTTTTAGATCTTATGTGGCAGGGCTTGCAAACTATCCCAGATTACATGGGGAAAACAAGCATTTCGGTACAGCCGCAATAACATCTGCAGAACACGTGTGACAAATCAAATTTGATTTGAAACAACAGCCGTGAGCTGCTCAGTGACACGGGCCTACTGGATGTGGCCTGCCAAGTTATACAGCTGCACCATTGAGAGCATCTTGACTGGCTACATCACCGCTTGGCATTTGACTAAAAAGCACTATAGAGGGTAATGCGTATGGCCCAGTACATCACTGGGGCTGAGCTCCCTGCCATCCAGGACCTCTATACCAGGCGGTGTCAGAGGAAGGCCCCTAAAAATTGCCAAAGACTTCAAGTCATAGACTGTTCTCTCTGCTACCAACAGGACCCTGAAAAGCTTCTACCCCCAAGCCATAAGACTGCTAAATAGTTAGTCCGGGTAGCTATTTAACTATCGGCATTGACCGTTTTTGAAGCATCACATGCGCTTCTGCTACTGTTTACTATCTGTCACTTTATTTCTGGTTATATGTACATATCTACCTCAATTACCTCGTACCCCTGCACATTGACTCGGTACTGGTACCCATTGTATAGAGCCAAGTTATTGTTACTCATTGTGTATCTGTTATTACTTTTCTATTGTTTCACCATTTTCCTTCTCTGCATTGTTGGGAAGGGTAAGTAAGCATTTCACTGTTAGTCCACACCTGTTGTCGGCGACGCATATGACGAATACAATATGATTTGATTTAGATGACGGTTGCATCAACGCAGCCCTTAGCTGCTTTAAAAAACAAATCCGATTGCATGCTGATAACTTGCAACAGGTAGTTTACCTCAGGCATATCTTCTGGATGATATTAGCCGTGACGTTGTCGTACTACGAGTCTGAGTTTCAATGCGTGAGTTTGAACTGGAAATGGATGAGAAATAATTAATCGTTAAGGCATAGACTTTCTCCCTCGAGGCAATGAGGGGGGTTTGATTAATCTGGCCCGGGGTACACCGGGCTATGGCCCGTCGCGTCATCAGGCGAAAGCAGGGGAAGAGGTGCACATTTCTGAAAATCAAACAGTAATCTGCCCTCACGTCCGGAGAGCTACTGGGTGTGCAGGCTTTTGATCAAGCACTGCTCAAAAACAGAGACAGTTGATCAAGGTCTGGTTGAGCAGCTCATTACTAAAATGTGGTTTGTTAGAGGGGGACTGGAATAAAAACCTGTACACCCATTAGCTCTCCTGGAGGAGGGTTTACTACCCTTGATGTAAAACATTGCAACATTACGTTCAAATTAGTTTTATGCCTTTCAAAATAATTTGGCTCCTTCAATATATCAAATGGCTATGGTAGGCTACAAATATTTTTATTCAGCTGAAGCATGCCCACACATTTTCAGGAAATGTATATTTTCTAGTTTATGCATCTTTATCTTAGAAGTGTTTATTTTGCAGGCTGACTAGCATCTATTGACTTGCAATGTCCAATACACTGGATACTCAAATCAACTGGAAGTATCTACAGTGCCTTTGGAAAGTATTCAGACCCCTTGACTTTTTCCACATTTTGTTACGTTACAACTTAATTCTAAAATGTATAAAGTTTTTTTCCTCATCAATGTACACAAAATACCCCACAATGACAAAGCAAAAAACATTTTTAGTTTAGCTAATTTATTACAAATAAACTGAAATATCACATCTACGTAAGTATTCAGACCCTTTACTCAGTACTTGCTGAAACACCTTTGGCAGCGATTACAGCCTCGAGCTTGGCACACCAGTATTTTGTGAGTTTCTCCCATTCTTCTCTGCAGATCCTCTCAAGCTCTGTCAGGTTGGATGGGGAGAGTTGTCTCTCCTGAGATGTTCAATTCAGTTCAAGTCCGGGCTCTGGCTGGGCCACTCAAGGACATTCAGAGACTTGTCCCGAAGCCACTCCTACGTTGTCTTGGCTGTGTGCTTAGGGTCGCTGTCCTGTTGAAAGGTGAACCTTCGCCCCAGTCTGAGGTCCTGAGCACTCTGGAGCAGGTTTTCATCAAGGATCTCTCTGTACTTTGCTCCGTTCAAATATTTGTTTTGTTCGATAACGCCCATAATTTATGTCCAAATACCTCCCTTTTGTTCGCGCCTTTAGTTCCAAAATCCAAATTGATGACGCGCAGGCCAGACGAAAAGTCAAAAAGTTCCATTACAGTTCGTAGAAACATGTCAAACGATGTATAGAATCAATCTTTAGGATGATTTTAACATAAATCTTCAATAATGTTTCAACTGGAGAATTCCTTTGTCCGTAGAAATGCGATGGAACGCAGCTAACTCTCACGGGGGTGCGCCAGAGTGCGCTTGTGGCACTCTGCCAGAGCCCTGACTCAATCAGCTCTTATTCCCTCATCCTTCACAGTAGAAACATCAAACAAGGTTCTAAAGACTGCTGACATCTAGTGGAAGCCCTAGGAAGTGCAATATGACCCCATAAACACTGTATATTGGATCGGCAAACCTACAAACCTCAGATTTCCCACTTCCTGGTTGGGTTTTTTCCCAGGTTGCCGCCTCCCATATGAGTTCTGTTATACTCACAGACATTATTCAAACAGTTTTAGAAACTTCAGAGTGTTTTCTATCCAAATCTACTAATAATATGCATATATCTTAGCTACTGGGACTGAGTAGCAGGCAGTTTACTCTGGGCACCTTATTCATCCAAGCTACTCAATACTGCCCCCAGTCATAAGAAGCTAAATTCATGTTAAAAGACTGATGTATTTGGTATTTTATTAGGATCCCCATTAGCTGTTGCAAAAGCAGCAGCTACTCTTCCTGGGGACCACACAAAACATAATACAGAATAACAAAATACAGAACATCATTAGACAAGAACAGCTCAAGAACAGAACTACTGATAAGTTGCTAAGAACCATTCAAAATAACTGTATTTGACAAAAACTGGTACAACCAAATTCCCATGTAGTCTATATAAAAGGGCACTTAAATGAATATCATAATATAAATTCAATATGACTGCACAATGTCTACTTAAAATATTAAAGCAACGCAAAAGGTCCTCATTTCGTGGAATGACCCAGGTAGCTTACCCCCGGGATATCTTTTGGTGTCTTGTTTGTTTGAACTGGAAATGGATCCGAAATCATTTATAAGGCATAGCCTTTCTCCCTTGAGGCAATGTTTATTTATGTCAGGGTAATACTGTCATTCAGAGCGCTTCATCATCTCCGCCTCCCTCTCGAAACTGGCCACACATAAGATGCGCTCCTTTCAAGACAGGAGTCCACAGCGTGCGCTGTGCTATTCTCTTGTTGCGCTTGTCTTGTTGCGCACATTCCTCGTAGAAAAAAAGCGGGGGAGTTTTGCCAATATATATCACCGTTCAGTTAGTCAGCGGCTTGTTGTCTAGTTTCCTAGATATGTCTACTACTTGACGTGCGATACAATAAAATGTATTGATATCTAGGACATGTGGTGATTTAAAAAAAATGCTGCAACTTGAATATAGGGAATTATTTCATGTTAATTTGAAAATACTAATAAGCTGATGAGAACCTTTCAAAAGAATGTTTTGACAAAAAGGGGTACCATCTGAAGTATAACGAATGCGTCTGTTGCGGATCAAGGTGAGTGGATTATTCTATAGCAGCTACTTGCTGATGGGAAAATATGATGTTTAGTTAAGAATTCAATCAAATGTATATTTAATGCTATATATTTTATGTAGGCTACAACTATAATCTTGATATCACATCTACAGCATCCCCAACTTGTAATCTAAAATACACAACATTTCGGAATAGCTTTTTTTGGGGGGGGGGGGGGGGGGGGGGAAGAGAGAAATCAGTATCATGAAAGATTTCTTATGTCATATTTTCTGTAGGTTGTAGACGAATGCAATTGAAGTAGGAACGTCGTAAAATGCCTATGACGTGAGACATGAATTCCTCATAATCATTTGAAGAAAAAAAAATCGTATAGAATGCACTAAGATGTTGTGAATGATTTCCAAAGTAGACTTAGTCTATTTCTTGGTATACCATGCAGGATGCCAGTATATCAACTCTTTATCATTACTCTTCATTCTGATTCAGTTGTCACAGGAAGCAATATGAATGTTTGGTATGAGTTCCAAGTAATGTGCTATTATGAATTGACATGGGAATGGGAACAAGTGACAATTCAAATTGTCGGCCAAGAAGTATTCATGCAGGACTGTTTAAAATCCCACGTTCACTCCTAAGATCACTGTCAGTTAGAATACCAGCTAGACATCTACAGCAAGATGAAATGAATTGATATTAATATAACCTTTATTTTAACAGGCAGGTCAGCAGATCCTAAGAATAGGTCATAGGAACAAATTCTTATTTACAGACACCAGGACATGCTGCTCATTTATACCCCTTACACTCGGGAAATGGGCCCATGTGGATAGGGCAACATTTGAAATGTTTCTAACAAAATAACTATAAAAAGCTTGCTTATGCATGACCAAGGTAGCAATTGAAAGATAACACGTTGGAGATTATGGCAAAATTATCAGACCAAAAAGGTGAGGTCACAACAGTTCACGTGACACAAGACTGAATCCAAACATTACACTTTGGATTTTATGTGCATTTTAACTTCACTGTACTTTTCACAGCATTTGTCAATAGCAAAATCTGAAAGTACTCTGGATACATTCAGTAACATAATAAGAACATTCAGTGCATTTTTGGAGTGCACGATAAGAAAAAACGATTACAAGGGTTTGAGTGAGAGGTTTAACTGGTGTCTGCAAGTGGCCACACACCACTTCAAACTGTGCACAGCTCCTAGTTAATTTCAAGGCACTTGACTCAAGGAAAGAGCCTTCAACTATGAGATGTTTTTTTTGAGCTCTCCTAGCTTTGCCACTGAGGAACTGAAGCAAGCACACATGTAGTTTGTTTTGCTTGGAACACAGATCTGTTCCCCCCACCATCAGATGGGCATCATTTGAAACCTTGCTCTTCACAATGCAACAAACATAGGCTCATTCTCTTCAAGCCAATCCAGGGGTTAAACGCATATCATCCTTGTAACTGTGGATTGAACATAGCCATCCTAAAACGTTGACTCTGTAAATGACATGAGTTCTCAAATATGGAAATGTGAACTGCACATATGGATTCATGGGTGTAGTTTGCTTGTATGACATCATGGGTATTTATTATAATCCTCAAAGTCTCGTCTTTCATAACACGTCGACTCCTCTCAATTTACAGCATTTCCCTCAGTCAGAGAACAACAAATGTGCAAAAGTAGCCCAATTAGGACGAGGGCATCTTCTTGTCGCACGCTGAAGTTTATAACGGCTGTCAGTCAAAACCCATACAGCACTGTGAAGCGGAACACCTGAGCTCTGACGTCATGTATAGCATGTTACTGTACAGTCACTGCATTCCAATTTAGACACTTATCAATAATAGGCTACACTATGATTACCACAATCAAGACATGATCTCGGAACAATAAGAGTGACAAATACTGGAACAGGCTACTACTACCTTCGGGTTTTCACTGAGATTTGTTTTATGATTTTCCATGTTTCCCATGCAGGCTATACATAATTTGATAGTCCATTTACATCTACACTCAATGACTAAAAGTATGTGGACACCTGCTTGTCGAACATCTCATTCCAAAATCACGGGCATTAATATGGAGTTGATCCCCCCCTTTGTTGCTATAACAGCATCCACTCTTCTGTGAAGGCTTTTCACTAGATGCTGAAACATTGCTGTGGGGACTTGCTTCCATTCAGCCACAATAGCATTAGTGAGGTCGGGCACTGATGTCGGGCGATTAGGCCTGGCTTGCAGTCTGTGTTACAATTAATCCCAAAGGTGTTCGATGTGGTATAGGTCAGGGCTCTGTGCAGGCCAGTCAAGTTCTTCCACACCGATCTTGACAAACAATTTCTGTATGGACCTCGCTTTGTGCAGGGGGGCATTGTCATGCTGAAACAGGAAAGGGCCTTCCCCAAACTGTTGCCACGAAGTTGGAAGCACAGAATCGTCTAGAATGTCATTATATGCTGTAGCGTTAAGATTTCCCTTCACTGGAACTAAGGGGACTAGCCAGAAGCATGAAGAACAGCCCCAGACCATTATTCCTCCTCCACCAAACTTTACAGTTGGCACTATGCATTGGGGCAGGTAATGTTTTTCTGGCATCCACCAAAACAAGATTAGTCCGTCAGACTGCCCGATGGTGAAACGTGATTCATCACTACAGAGAACGCGTTTCCACTGCTTCAGAGTCCAATAGCGGCAAGCTTTACACCACTCCAGCCGACGATTGGCATTGCGAATGCTGATCTTAGGCTTGTGTGGGGCTGCTCGGCCATGGAAACCCATTTCATGAAGCTCCCGACGAACATTTATTGTGCTGGCATTGCTTCCAGAGGAAGTTTGGAACTCGGTAGTGAGTGTTGCACCCAGGGACAGATGATTTTTACGCGCTTCAGTACTCGTCAGTCCTGTTCTGTGAGCTTGTGTCGCCTACCACTTTGCGGCTGAGCCGTTGCTGGTCCTAGATGTTTCCAATTTACAATAACAGTACTTACAGTTGACCGGGGCAGCTCTAGCAGGGCAAAAATGTTTGCAAACTGACTTGTTGGAAAGGTGTCGTTTGTTGAAATTGTTTGTTGAAAGTCACTGAGCTCTTCAGTAAGGCCATTATACTGCCAATGTTTGTCTATGGAGATTGCATGCCTGTGTGCTTGATTTTATACACCAGTCAGCAACGGGTGTGGCTGAAATAGCCGAATCCCCGAATTTGTCCACACATATACATATATATATATATATATATATATATATATATATATATATATATATATATATATATGTGTGTATTTAAACCTATAGCGGTTGATCATCAAAGTGCAACAGTATGATACAGGATGAGCAATCCCCTGCAGCAGTGTAGATAATCGTATTTACAGCTATATAGCCTACACTAACATGACTGTGTTTTGTTGACTGTGTTAAGGCCCATATAAAGCTGGTTAAAAAAAATAAGTTACAGTTCTCATGCCCCTTCTACTTGGAACAAGCTATAAAAGGGCATGAAATTGCAGGAGCTCGTCTCTTTGAATGAATTTAAAGCTAGGGTAAAAACTATGGTTTAAAGTGAAGTGGGGGGATATCAATGTTTTCAACCCTAGATGCACCACACCTCCCCAAAGCATCTTGCATGCTCAATGTGTAAATGTATGTTTTTTAAATGCAGTGCTTTGTGTGTTATGTTGTAAATGTATCTGACATTTTGTGTATTGCTATGTTATCCAGGTGTCTCTTGTCGAATAGATATTTAATCTTACCTGGTAAAATAAAAAGGTAAAATATCAAATCTATAAATATATACAGTATTGAGACAAACTAGGTTTGTCAGGTGATCCTTATTACAATGTGCTGTAAAACAACCAAGCGAGAACACAAGTCATATTTTATTCAGTGGCTTGGGGGTGAGAGAGAAAATTTGAAAAAAGGTTGTTGGAACGATTGTTATTTATATGCTGCGAAATTCAACTAGTCTCCGGCTGCGAAATTCAACTAGTCTCTGGAGTCCGATGAGTCACTGTGATAGGCCCACCTCATGTCTTGGCCCTGCCCTCGATGTTGCGGAAGATCTTGTATGTATATGTCACAGGTATGCCTCACACGAGGCTAGCAACTTGTCCAATAGTCAATGACATCATTCACTGCAGTCTAAAATATGAGCAGGCAAGAAGCTTTAAAAATGTTTTTAAACAAATGTAAGTCCTCTGTCAAAATGACCTCCCTCCTCTTTGTTGCAGAATTTTTGAGGCCCGGAGGGGAACGATACCAATGGATGCTGAAAGTCAAGTAAACATAACTCCAATGGAGGATTGGGCGAATTCTTCTAGACTTGCTTGTGAATTCTCAAACTGCCGCAACAACTTTCCAGACCTGGAGGACAGCACCAAGCTGGTGGGAGTGCAAGTGATCCTCATCTTGGCTTACAGCACCATCATACTGTTCGGAGTCATCGGAAACTCCCTGGTGATATACGTGGTGTACAAGTTCAAAACTCTGCACACCGTCACCAATTTTTTCATCGTGAACCTGGCTGTGGCCGATCTGCTGGTGAATACTCTATGTCTGCCCTTTACTTTGATCAACACTCTCCATGGGGAGTGGAGGTTTGGCCAGGCATTGTGCTTCATGCTGCCCTTCTCCCAAGGCATGGCCGTGCACGTTTCCACCATCACGCTCAACATCATCGCCCTGGACCGCCACCGGAGCATCATCTACCACCTGGAGACCAAGATGTCCAAGGAAATGTGCGCCGCTGTCATCATCATGACGTGGGCCATAAGCGCAGTCCTGGCCAGCCCGCTCGCCATCTTCCGGGAGTACGGGACGTTTGACCTTTCGCCCGAGCAGTCCATTCAGGTTTGCACGGAAAAGTGGCCAGGGAGCGGCATGGACGGCACCATCTATAGTATCTCCATGCTCCTGCTCCAGTACTGCCTGCCGCTGGCCATCAACTCCTTCGCCTACATCCGCATCTGGAGTAAGCTGAAGAACCACGTGAGTCCGGCAGGGAGGAACAACCGCCACCAGCGCAAGAGGAAGACCACTAAGATGCTGGTGATCGTGGTGGTGGTGTTTGCAGTGAGCTGGCTGCCTCTCCACGCCTTCCAGCTGGCCATTGACATTGACAACAGTGTCTTGGAAATGAAAGACTTCAAGCTGCTTTTCACCATGTTCCACATCGTTGCCATGTGCTCGACCTTCGTCAACCCCATCCTCTATGGGTGGATGAACAACAACTACCGGACTGCGTTTCTGTCTGTGTGTAAGTGCAGCCAACCTGTCAATTCTGGGTCGAGGAACATCATGAGCAGAAAGACACTGAGGGAAAAAGACATGAGCGATACAGATTTCAAAGCGACTAAAGTCTGAATTCATAATATCAACTCTAATGTCTGTTCTGTGCAACCTACTGTAAGAGTGAATTATGGATAAAACATTTAGCTTTTTTACATTTGTTTATTGTCAAAAGGTTCAGTGAAGAATCAAGTGTGTTCAAAATGTGTAAATGATCAATTTCATGCAAGTGCCAAATGCATTGCTGAATTGTGCCATTGACATTTAAGAACTATTTTGGCCACATGCAAGTGTTGATATTTAAATGCTGATCGTGGGACGAAAATGTTACATTGCCTTTGTGAATGCTACCATAGTAAATTATGTTGATAATTAATGTTCAGGTATTTTTCTTTCCAAATGGACTCCTTATTTTGATGGATGTGCTTTAATCACAAGCTGAGGTGTAAAGCAACACATTAGTTCATAAGGCAGGTTGTCATTAATTGACACCTAATAGTTGTAAACTCAGCATGTAATGACAAACTGACTAATCAATTTAATCAAGCTTTGTGTCAGTGCTGACATTTCCAAATTCAAATCAAATCCAATTTTATTTGTCACATGAGCCGAATACAACAGGTATATAGACCTTACCGTGAAATGCTTACCTACAAGCCCTTAACCAACAATGCAGTTCAAGAAATAGAGTTAAGAGAATATTTACTAAATAAACTAAAGTAAAAAATAAAAAGTAACACAAAATGATATAACAATAACGAGGCTATATACAGGGGGTGCCGGTACCGAGTCAATGTGTCGAGGTACAGGTTAGTCGAGGTAGTTTGTACATGTAGGTTGTGGTCAAGTGACTATGCATAGCTAATAAACAGCGAGTAGCTGCAGTGTAAAAACAATGGGAGGGGGTCAATGTAAAATGTACGAGTGGCCATTTGATTAATTGTTCAGCAGTCTTATGGCTTGGGGGTAGAAGCTGTTAAGGAGACTTTTGGACCTGGTGAATCCAGGTGAAAGCTATGATCCCTTATTGATGTCACTTGTTACATTCACTTCAAATCAGGATAGATGAATGGAAGGATTTTTAAGCCATGAGACAACTGAGACATTGATTGTGTGTGTGTGTGTCATTCAGATGTTGAATGGGCAAGACAAAACATTTAAGTGCTTTTGAGCGAGGTATGGTAGGTGCCATGCGCACCGGTTTGAGTGTGTCAAGAACTGCAATGCTATCAAGAATGGTCCACCACCCAAAGAACTCCCAGCCAACTTGACACAACTGTGGGAAGCATTGAAGTCAACATAGGACAGCCTCCCTGTGGAACGCTTTCGACAACTACTAGAGTCCATGCCCCGACCAATTTGAGACTGTTCTGAGGGGAAAAAAGGGGGGGCAACTCAATATTAGGAAGGTAGTCCTAATGTTTTGTACACTCAATGTGTGTTGCAGCTCTGGCACAAACTAATATATGTACGCTATATTATTAGACAGTCCACGAGAGATCCGGAACCCCTCCCTCGCCTTTGGTGGCAGCAAACTGTCTACTTACCGATAGTGTGTGTCCTCACTATATTTCTGGATCATTTAAGAGGATGCCCTTTCTTCCTGTTTCTTAGTCCATCACCACTGTTGTATTGCGGGGGATCGGTTCAATGCCTCTGTTTTTAGTAACTCATTCATGGGCCTTTCAGCACGTAAGCCAATAACGGTTTATCAGGCTGTCGAAAGTTATCGACCTGCAGCTTACAGAGAGCGGACCTGGGGGAGCTGCCCCCGTTCTAAATCAAGTCTGGAGGACATGAGCAACGGGGTTTAAGACGCATGTCATTTCCCTTTTGATTCGGTCTCTGTTCACTACGGAATTACATTAGGGTGCAAACAGTGAGGTTGATGACTTACTGCTCGGCTCTCCACCCATGTAACATTTTGAAGTCAAAGTTGATGAACCCATGGACAGAATGGGAGTTATAGGCTAGTATGAGTACATGTGAAAACAGCATCAATATCAAAAGGCCCATTTGACATTTTCTCATGACATTGACATTTTTCTTTTAAAGTATTTGATGACATCACATGCTGACCATAGCATGAAATAAGAGTATCAGTTACATCAGTGAAATAATTCATGCCTGAAGGTCAAAAAAATATGTTTCCGGGACACATCAGAGAAATGAGTATTGATTCTGTCAAACAATGGGGGTTGTTACTTTCTGAAATGACTAAATAGACTAAAGTTGGCAGGAGTAGCTAAGTATAAGTGTCCTGATGACAACAACACCTTACAACTGTCTTTCTGCCAGACAGATGGGTAACGGACAAGAATGAAAGCCTCAAGACATGATGAGATGTGAGTCATGAGTCCCACAAAACCCTCCACTGATTGACATGGCATGGCTAGCAGGGTATACAGAGAGACAATGTGCTCACCTGCCATCTGTGTAACCATAAGGATTTAAAGGGGGGGGGGTCACACTTTACTTGGATAGTCCGGATAGTCCATCTTATACTATCAACAAACAATCTACTGATAAGCAACGTCTTGCTAGGGCTACGGGATAAGGGTTAAGATTAGGGCTAGGGTTAAGGTTAGTAGATAGTTAGTTGACATGTTGTAGATGCTCTACAGACTATCCAAATAAAGTGTTGACTCAACGGGTGAGTTTCCATCGGACTTATTGGGTCTTTGGGTGCAAGACAGCAAACACTAAGATGCTAGGCCTGACTATAAACAAGGGAATCCAATGTAAAACCTCGCCAACTGGATTGTAACGTCCAGTGCATGCCTATTAGACGTGTTAGCATGAATGGGGCATACAGCAGACTCCATACTACCACCAACATAAACTGTGGACCCCTTCAATGTTTGGTTAAACCGTTTTTTTTTTTGGGAGGTCTAATAGATCCTAATAGAGAGGTGGCTTAACAACAACTGGATACAACAACTCCCCTTGCTGTTCAAAAATATCCTTACCTTCTCCAACGGAAACTACATGGGGCATGGGCTGCACCCCAGCCACAAATAGAGCCGGGATGATACCCGTATCGCAATATTTTTTAGATGGCAAAAATTCAAACACGAGGTAGATCAATCTCTTTGGTCCGTTGAAAAACTTCTGTATGAATGAATGAATGACATTTTATTTGTGTGTCAAATCGCCAATTGGCAACCCGTCCCTTATGGGATTAAGTGACACATAAACAAACATTACAATAACTCGCCGTGGTAATAAAATGCTAATTCTTCTTCTAGTGTTCTCTGCATTGCGCATCGCAAAAAGAGTGAAAAAATTTCCAAGTACAAATCTATACGTAATAATAAATAAGGTTATCCAAACAAGAATTATATCTCTAGAGCAGTACAATAATGTACATACATACACACTGTATATATACGCATTTTTACATACCATAACATAGAAACGGAAGGCATTTGAACCCAGTCTGGCACAAAGAGAAGATTCATATGGGAGACAAGCCTATACACAATCTATATACACACGTGCCATTTACCACATAGAAGATTCATATGGGAGACAAGCCTATACACCATCTTTATACACACGTGCCATTTACCACATAGAATATGAATATTATACAATTGAATTATAGGTAGCCCTTTTTCTTTTATTCCAGGCTTTATCTAAATATTCCGCAAACGTTAATACACAATGGACAAAAAAACATTTCAGGTTATCCTCATCGCTCAGCCACATAATGCCATGCCAAGGTATATCTGGTGTGCTTTCCGGAATAAGTCGTGGTAGAAAGGGCAATAGAGGATCAAATGAGTTTCATTCTCTATTTCTTCGAGGTCACAATAGTTACATAGTCTTCCTCTTCCATTTCACCACAATACCTGTTTCAATAAGCAGAGACAATATCCCTGATCTGACCTGTTTCAAGAAGCAGAGACAATATCCCTGATCTGACCTGTTTCAATACGCAGAGGCAATATCCCTGATCTGACCTGTTTCAATACGCAGAGGCAATATCCTTGATCTTACCTGTTTCAGTATGCAGAGGCAATATCCCTGACCTTACCTGTTTCAGTACGCAGAGGCAATATCCCTGATCTGACCTGTTTCAGTACACAGAGGCAATATCCCTGACCTTACCGGTTTCAATACGCAGAGGCAATATCCCTGATCTGACCTGTTTCAATAAGCAGAGACAATATCCCTGATCTGACCTGTTTCAATACGCAGAGGCAATATCCCTGATCTGACCTGTTTCAATACGCAGAGGCAATATCCTTGATCTTACCTGTTTCAGTACGCAGAGGCAATATCCCTGACCTTACCTGTTTCAATACGCAGAGGCAATATCCCTGATCTGACCTGTTTCAGTACACAGAGGCAATATCCCTGACCTTACCTGTTTCAATACGCAGAGGCAATATCCCTGACATTACCTGTTTCAATACGCAGAGGCAATATCCCTGATCTTACCTGTTTCAATACGCAGAGGCAATATCCCTGACCTTACCTGTTTCAATACGCAGAGGCAATATCCCTGACATTACCTGTGCACATAGCAATCTCTTGCTTTTAGGTAGGTTATACATAATATATCTCTCTCACAAACAAATGCACCGTTAATTTAACAAAAGGTTCTCAATTTGGGTCTATAATTAATCTCCTCCACCCATATTTTTTCCCCCATATTGCATCATATCTATGTCTCCCTTCATTTGGTTTCAGTACAGATGTTCACAGTCAGACTGTTGAAAAAGGTCAGACGTTTCAGTTGACCAGGCTCCCCCGATGGATAGATCCCACTGAAAAACGTCTATAGTATCTCCATGCTCCGAGCTATTCTGGCAGTTGGCATATCTAACATTCTATTCCAAAGTCTCACCATGCATGCCTTCCATCTCACCTCACAGGGTTCCCAGCGCACGTGTAGACACCTAAAAAGTAATGTACAGCTCTGTTATGGACATGTTCATTTTAAAATACCTCTTAGCACCTCACACTCCTGCTGAATAGTCCAGAACAGGACACACGCATGTCTAATACAGTATAGAATACGCAGCGCAACCAATATCTTTCAGTGGTTTTGTTTTTCCTATAACTCCCCCAAGAGCTCTACTCGCTGAGTCGGCCAGGGCAGATGGTCCGTGTAGAAAGGTAAAATGTTCATCAATAAAAATTACCAAATATTTATAATTGCTAGTAAACTCAAGAAAAAACCGGAAAAACACTTCTCTTAGTACCTGGTTTCTAAAAGTCATTATCTGTGTTTTTGTCTGGTTGATCATGAGTCTCCATCTTTTACACCAACAGACTGCACATCATAACATGTTCTGCAGGTCTTGTTCTGTTTCTGCCATCAAAATAATATCATCAGCATACAAAAAGATACTTAGCATTTCATCATCATATCTTACTCCAATATTTAACTGTTTCATTTCTTTTGCCAAATCATTTATAAAAATAGCAAACAAAGTCGGTGATAAGGCGTCTGTCTCCTTGTTTTACATCCGAGGTTGTGGGAAACCAATCTGTACGAGATTAATTAACACGCACACAAGCAATTGGTACTTTGTAAAGAGACTGGATTGCGTGATCAAATTTCCCATTAACCCCGGTCATTAACCAACTATAGGCTGAAATATCCCTATTTACAAAATCAAAAGCTTTCTGGAAATCAATGAAATATGCAAAAGTAGGCTTCTCTTCATGTAATCTATTTCTGATTACTGTACAGACAGAGAAGATGTGATCTATACAGGCTCTGGATTTACATAAAACATTTTGTTCTTCCACCAGAATGTTCTGATCCTCCAAAAGGTTGTTAGCCTATTGTTGAGGATGGATGAATATAAGTTTATTAAGTACGGTTGATAAATTATGCCTCTATAGTTCAGTGGCACTCTCTGGTCATTTTTTGAAGATTTGGGAATGGGATTCAATATAGACTTATGCAAAGTGGATGGCAGTATAATGTACTCAAAACAAATTTGGAGCAAATCATGAAAGACGTCAATTCATTTAGGGGATTTTAAAACTTCATTAGGCAGTGCATCAATGCCAAACGCTTTCCCATTTTTTTGCAGCGTCAATAACCTTAACTTCTGCCACAAACCGCTCCTCATTTAAGTATGGGTTACATACAGTAGCAGTCAAAAGTTTGGACAAACATACTCATTCAAGGGTTTTTCTTCATTTTTACTATTTTCTACATTGTAGAACAATAATGAAGACATCAAAACTATGTAATACCACATTTGGAATCATATGAACTCAGCAACAAACAAAAAAAGTCCCTTTTTCAGGACCCTGTCTTTCAAAGATAATTAAGGTCACAGTTATGAAAACTTAGGACACTAAAGAGGCCTTTCTACTGACTCTGAAAAACACCAAAAGAAAGATGCCCAGGGTCCCTGCTCATCTGCGTGAACGTGCCTTAGGCATGCTGCAAGGAGGCATGAGGACTGCAGATGTGGCCAGGGCAATAAATTGCAATGTCCGTACTGTGAGACGCCTAAGACAGCACTACAGGGAGAAAGGATGGACAGCTGATCGTCATTGCAGTGGTAGACCACGTGTAACAACACCTGCACAGGGTCGGTACATCCGAACATCACACCTGCGGGACAGGTACAAGATGGTAACAACAACTGCCTGAGTTACACCAGGAACGCACAATCCCTCCATCAGTGCTCAGACTGTCCGCAATAGGCTGAGAGAGGCTGGACTGAAGGCTTGTAGGCCTGTTGTAACGCAGGTCCTCCCTAGACATCACCGGCAAGCAACAACGTCACCTATGGGCATAAACCCACTGTCGCTTGCCAGACAGGACTGGCAAAAAGTGCTCTTCACTGACGAGTCGCGGTTTTGTCTCATCAGGGGTGATGGTCAGATTCGCGTTTATCGTAGAAGGGATGAGCGTTACACCAAGGCCTGT
This sequence comes from Oncorhynchus clarkii lewisi, assembly GCF_045791955.1. NCBI lineage: Eukaryota > Metazoa > Chordata > Actinopteri > Salmoniformes > Salmonidae > Oncorhynchus > Oncorhynchus clarkii. The sequence continues at coordinate 17,221,790 of NC_092165.1, forward strand.
ATTCTGGAGCGGGATCAATTTGGAGGTGGAGGGTCCGTCATGGTCTGGGGCGGTGTGTCACAGCATCATCGGACTGAGCATGTTGTCATTGCAGGCAATCTCAACGCTGTGCGTTACAGGGAAGACATCCTCATTCTGACTTGACCCTCCAGCATGACATTGCCACCAGCCATACTACTCGTTCTGTGCGTGATTTCCTGCAAGACAGGAATGTCAGTGTTCTGCCATGGCCAGCGAAGAGCCTGGATCTCAATCCCATTGAGCATGTCTGGGACCTGTTGGATCAGAGGGTGAGGGATAGGGCCATTCCCCCAAAAAATGTCCGGGAACTTGCAGGTGCCTTGGTGGAAGAGTGGGGTAACATCTCACAGCAAGAACAGGCAAATCTGATGCTGTCCATGAGTAGGAGATGCACTGCAGTACTTAATGCAGCTGGTGGCCACGCCAGATACTGACTGTTACTTTTGATTTTGACCCCCCTTTGTTCAGGGACACATTATTCCCTTTCTGTTAGTCAGATATCTGTGGAATTTGTTCAGTTAATGTCTCAGTTGTTGAATCTTGTTATGTTCATACAAATATTTACACATGTTAAGTTTGCTGAAAATAAACTTAGTTGACAGTGAGAGGATGTTTCTTTTTTTGCTGAGTTTAGTAAGCAAAAAAAGTGTTAAACAAATCAAAATATATTTTTTCTTTTTGAGATTTCAAAGTAGCCACCCTTTATCTTGATGACAGCTTTGCACATTCTCTCAACCAGCTTCATGGGGTAGTCACCTGGAATGCATTTCAATTAACTGGTGTGCCCTGTTAAAAGTTCATTTGTGGAATTTCTTTCATTCTTGATGCATTTGAGACGATCAGTGATGTGTTGTGGTAAGGGTGGTATACAGAAGATAACCCTATTTGGTAAAAGGCCAAGTCCATATTATGGCAAGAACAGCTCAAATAAGCAAAGAGAAACGACAGTGCATCATTACTTTAAGACATGAAGGTCAGTCAATTTCAGTCACCTCACGAATGAGCTGGATATGAGCTGGCCCGAGCTCCATCGGCTGGGGGCCAGGAGGAGAAGCTCCCTTGAGGGGAGCACAGCAAAGGAAGACTCAGAGTTACCTCTGCTGCAGAGGATAAATTAATTAGAATTACCAGCCTCAGAAATTGCAGCCCAAATACATGCTTCTCAGAGATCAAGTAACATTTATGATTTAGAATTCAAGGCACACTTAACCAGCATGGCTACCACAGCATTCTGCAGCAATACGCTTTCCCATCTGGTTTGCGCTTAGTGGGACTATCATTTGTTTTTCAACAGGACAATGACATACCTCCAGGCTGTGTAAGGGCTATTTGACCAAGGAGAGTGATGGAGTGGTGCATTAGATGTGGGAACTCCTTCAAGACTGTTGGAAAAGCACTCCAGGTAAAGCTGGATGAGAGAATGCCAAGAGTGTGCAAAGCCATCAAAGTCATCAATGCAAAGGGTGGCTACTTTGAAGAATCTCAAATATAAAATATATTTTGACTTCGTTTCACACTTTTATGGCTATTACATGATTCCATATGTGTTATATCATAGTGTTGATGTCTTCACTATTATTCTACAATGTAGAAAATAGTCAAAATAAAGAAAAATGAGTAGGTCTGTCCAAGCTTTTGACTGGTACTGTATATAAGAGGGTTCTAACATTGTATTTTCCATTTTAGTTCTCAGGGAACATATGTCTTTATACAATTCTTCCTCAAAATATGCCCCATTTTCATTACCTGAGAACAAACTAGCAAACCCCTTCTCCCATGCCTTAAGTACCTGTGTAACATCAGAGTTCAACCCCCCCCCCCACCCTCTCCGCTCTTCCCTGACTTCCATTGGAATTTTCTTATGTCGTTTTGGTCCTAACTTGTTTATTTGGCTCCAAAACTGTTGAGGATTTCTTGTCTGTATCTCCTCAAGGTGTAATAAATGCCCTCTCTGATATCTCCGTGCAAAACTTTTAAACACATTCCTAAAATGTTCTCTTGTATTCCTATCTTTACACTGTAAAAAATAAGTACTCAGCATTACTGACAATAGATCCCTTAACTCATCATTCCGATAAGGCTTGTTCGGCTTGTAAACTTTCCTGGGCTTTGGGGCTGTATTCTTTTTTTTGCATCAGAATACAGAATATATAATTTCACAAAATGTTTCATACCACACAGCTAAATCAAATGGTGTTTCTTGGCATCTTTGCATAGTTTTGATGACTTCCACCAGAGCTCTACATGCCATTTCAGAACACAGAAAATAATTTGGCACATTTCTCTTCTTACATTTAGGCCTATGTGGGATATGTATCTTTTGCCCCAAGTGATGCACAGTAATACCTGGTTGAGAAAGTTTGTGGCCAACAGAAAATATCATAAATAAAAGAGAATTATCAGGAAGTCTACTTTTTTCTCTCCAATTAAGTCAAAACATCCACATTCTACAACCAACTGTGGGGGTAACACCTTAAATTCCAAACAAGTTTGTAGACAGTTGTGGAGGGTATATATAGGGTGGAGGGTATATATAGTCCACCACAGCTTTTTCTTTGCCAGATATGGATGTAAAGTTATCGCTTAAGGGGAATATCCTTCCATTAATGATATACATTTTAGAGTCTCGAAGGAATTCTAATAGGGTTTCCCCATGATGACTAACAAAGTCATCCAAAGCAACACGCAATGGAATATCATTAATATCATTTATATAGTCATCTAACCTCCCAATTCCACTGTTATGACTGTTAAGATCCCCACATATGTCAAATATTGTGTGCTTTAGCTTAAAAAAGAAAGAAATTGTGACTCTGGATAACGATGTTTGTTTCCAACATTAGGGCTGTTTTCCTAAAGAAGTTAAATCTGCTTTGTGTTTTGTTTTCCTGCCACATTACTAACGAGTATCGTAATACTCGTATCGTGCCGGCCCTAGCCACAAATTGCCTTGACATGCCATTTATCTAAAAACTATTATAAATGATAAATAACACTGACAAAATATTTTAAAAAGCATAATATAATCAGGGAATTAAAATCTGTACAGTGCATACGGTACATGACCTTGTGAAGGGCATATTGTTGGTAAAGTGATGCAAAGAGCTCTACGGTAGGCTACAGTATGCTTCACCTCTCCTGACCCCTCGTGGTACGGGAGGTAGAGGTCAACATCCAGTCTGCCTGGCCCGCTAATCCAGCTTCAGCCTCATTCATTCTGATTGATGATGTTTTTGTACCTCTGGGCTCTCTGCTCCTCCTCCTCGAAATGCTTCCTTATATGAACAATTGCCTCTCTGCCTACAGAGTCCAAAGAAGAAGAAAGAAGAAGTCTTTCAAGACATAGTTATGAGCTCCAGGACGACTAGTGGCGATGTCTCTACTTTTCACATTTTCATCTTCTGTCAGCTAAATACATTTAATAATCATATACAATAGACACAGTAGCTAGATGTTCAAACATTCTTTTGCATTCGGAATGACCTTGAATGAAAATGAATAACCTATTCAATACACCTAAATGAAATGACAAACTGTAAAAATGGACTCTTTTTAACCTTACCTACAGGGCCATCCAGCATTTCTCTGGTAATAGGGCTGCTGTTCAGAGGCTGCCTTGGACTCTCTTGCTGCCTGGCTCCACTATCACTACCATCAGTCACCACATGTGATCCTGCTAATATCCTGGTACTGGCGACGGGGCTCCTCTCTCTCAGCTGCAGCGAGATGCTACTGCTGAGCTCGATGTACTCCTGGTGGAGCTGCCGCACCTCCAGCTGAAGCAGGTCTTTCTCCTTCTGCACCGTGAGCAGGCAGCTTTCCAATATGGCCTGCTCTTCCCTCAGCTGCTTGGCTCCGCCCTCTGCCTCCTCGCCCCTCTTGACGCTCTGTTTGAGGTTCTCTCGTAGTGTCTTGTTCTCCTCTTTGAGATGGGCCATGGCGCCCGACGTGGCCTTGCGCTCTTTCCCTACGCTGTCCAGGATGCGTTCGGCCGGGTGTTTGTTGGCCAACGAGGCCAGAGTGCTGCTGTCCCTAGTTGTGCTCCCCTCAAGGGAGCTTCTCCTCCTGGACCCCAGCCGATGGAGCTCGGGCCAGCTCATATCCAGCTCATTCGTGAGGTGGCTGACCTCCCTTGCCAGCGAGGCCATCCGGTCCTCCAGCTGCCCCTTCTCCTGGGTAAGCTGGGTGCAGAGATCGTTGGCCCTCTCTAGTTGAACCCGCACCTTGTTGTCACTACCCCCTTCTTTAGGCTCCTGAGCCAGGTGGTGATCCCTGGATCTCTCCCCTGCCTGGCTCCCGGCCTCAAGGGCGTCGACGAGTCTGTGGTTCTCTGCAGCCTGTTGCTTGTTGAGCTTATCCAGGGTTTTATTCGAGGCTTTGAGGTCCTCATACTTTGGGAGGATCCTCTTGAGCTCACGGACGCAATCTTTGCAGTAGTCCTCTGTCTTCTGCAGCTTCCTCTGCAAGTCCTGTTTCTCTTTCTCCAAGTAAACACACCTGTCTTCCAAGGACAGGCTCTCCATTTTGAGCATCTCTCTAGTCCTAGTCTCCTCGATCTTGGATGGTGTATCTTGCCTCTGACTTTCTGGGTATGTTTTGGCCATGTTGAAAGTGACAGGGTGTGTAATGAATTTGGAGATGGGACTGTGAGTGTGACCACCAGGCATTTTCTGTGAATTGTTGCCACTTGTTGAGCCTGAGACATTGTGATTGGTCGAAAACGGGCGGTCTTCTGCCATGTTTTCTCTTATCTTCTTGTTGAGGCTGAGGTTGTCCTCCTCCAGTGATACCAGAGCGTTTTTCAGTCTGTCCACCGTATTCTCCAAATCGAATATCATCTCAGATTTGTAGTCTGCTCCGAGTGCTCGGTCTCCTGAGCCACTACGTCTCGGGGAGCAGTCAGAGTCGAAAGCCCTCGGTGAATGCCTGTAGGATGCTCCATGCATCTCTGATTCATTTGTTTCTTTCATCAATGAAACATTGTCCAACTTTTCTGAAGATATCCCTGATTTGCTGTTACAGTTATGAAGAAGAGGCTGCGTTCTCTTCACGTGCTGTGAAACTGGTGTGGTCCACTCAACCTGAAACGAGTGCAAGGAATGAGTGAGAGCCGTGTTGCTTTCATTTAACCATGAACCATATAATCAATAATACAATATTCTTGTGGGTTTAACACAGATGAAGTCGTAAGTTTTACATTTACCTTAGCCAAATACATTTAAACTCAGTTTCACAATTTCTGACATTTAATTCTAGTAAAAAATTCCCTGTCTTAGGTCAGTTAGGGTCACCACTTTATTTTAAGAATGTCAAATGTCAGAATAATAGTTGAGAATTATTTATTTCAGCTTTATTTCTTTCATCACATTCCCAGTGGGTCAGAAGTTTACATACACTCAATTAGTATTTGGTAGCATTGCCTTTAAATTGTTTAACTTGGGTCAAACGTTTCGGGTAGCCTTCCACAAGCTTCCCACAATAAGTTGGGTGCATTTTGGCCCTTTCCTCCTGACAGAGCTGGTGTAACGGAGTCAGGTTTGTAAGCCTCCTTGCTTTTCAGTTCTGCCCACAAATGTTCTATAGGATTGAGGTCAGGGTTTTGTGATGGCCACTCCAATACCTTGACTTTGTTGTCCTTAAGCCATTTTGCCACAACTTTGGAAGTATGCTTGGGGTCATTGTCCATTTGGAAGACTAATTTGCAACCAAGCTTTAACTTCCTGACTGATGTCTTGAGATGTTGCTTCAATATATCCACATAATTGTCCTGCCTCTTCATGATGCCATCTATTTTGTGAAGTGCTCCTGCAGCAAAGCACCCTCACAACATGATGCTGCCACCCCTGTGCTTCACGGTTGGGATGGTGTTCCCTCGGCTTGCAAGCCTGCCCCTTTTCCCTCCAAACATAACGATGGTCATTATGGCCAAACAATTCTATTTTTGTTTCATCAGACCAGAGGACATTTCTCCAAAAATTACAATCTTTGTCCCCATGTGCAGTTGCAAACCGTAGTCTGGCCTTTTTATGGCGGTTTTGGAGCAGTGGCTCCTTCCTTGCTGAGCGGCCTTTCAGGTTATGTCGATATAGGACTCGTTTTACAATGGATATAGATTATGTTGTACATGTTTCCTCCAGCATCTTCACAAGGTCCTTTGCTGTTGTTCTGGAATTGATTTGCACTTTTCGCACCAAAGTACGTTCATGTCTAGGAAACAGAACACGTCTCCTTCCTGAGCGGTATGACAGCTGCGTGGTCATGGTGTTTATACTTGCGTACTATTGTTTGTACAGATGAGCGTGGTACCTTCAGACGTTTGGAAATTGCTCCCAAGGATGAACCAGACTTGTGAAGGGCTACAATTTATTTTTCTGAGGTCTTGGCTGATTTCTTTTGATTTTCCCATGATGTTAAGCAAAGAGGCACTGAGTTTGAAGGTAGTCCTTGAAATACATCCACAGGTACACCTTCAATTGACTCAAATGATGTAAATTAGCCTATCTGAAGCTTCTAAAGCCATGACATCAATTTCTGGAATTTTCCAAGCTGTTTAAAGGCATAGTAACTTAGTGCATGTAAACTTCTGACCCCCTGGAATTGTGATACAGTGAATTATAAGTGAAATAATCTGTCTGTAAACAATTGTTGGAAAATGTATTTGTGTGATGCACAAAGTAGATGTCCTAATCGACTTGCCAAAACTATAGTTTGTTAACAAGAAATTTGTGGAGTGGTTGAAAAACAAGTTAATGACTCCAACCTAACTGCATGTAAACTTCTGACTTCAACTGTAACGTAAACTCGTACATCACCTTGGTCCGTACAATTGCCCTTATTTTAGCGCCCCAAAAACGTAATACTTCCAGACTGCAATACATTCCAACTGTAATGTCAGTACCATCGTCAAGCACAATTTCTCCCCTTTCCAACAGAATCAATTACATGACCTAAATGCTGCCCGTTTCTGCATGATTCAAGCAGGCAATGAGCCCGTCGGGTATTTTTTTAAATGGCGGGTGGGGAAGCGAAACTAATGCGTGATAGTGAGAGATGTATGGGAAAATTGCTGATCTGTCTAACTTATCACCTTATCGCCTCTAAAATGTAAATAAAACACTATAAAGAGTTTATATAATGTGTCATTCATTATATACCTATTTGAAGGTTTGTGTCAAATTTGAATTGGGTTTTTAGGGCGGTGCTAAAGTGATCTTAGAAGTAAACAGCGGCTTTGAGAATGATGATCGCATGCAATGATGACAAAAAAAATGACTAGGTATCCCCCTTAACCCCTTCACTGTCCATTATTTGTTTTTAAAGGATGATAGAAGTGCTACACCTGGTGGAGAGAGATTGTAAGACAGAAATAGTTGCTTTATGCTTGCTGTACGTTACGACATGACACGTCAAGATGTAACGGAGGGTCCGTTTTTTCAGCTTTTCTCAAATACTGTAGAGCCATTACCATGTCTATCAACGCTTGAATAGAAACCTAGTTCACACCCCCAATTTTGACTTCAACACAGTCCCATTAGTTTTCTTTGTAGCCTCGTTTGAATGTTGCGGGTGCGCACATTTGTACGGAATGGGGTTAGTTGACGTTACATATTCAGCAGCCATTCTTTATTAGCCTACTCTCCAACAAGTAGGCCTCGCATAAGGAACACTTAAGTCTTTCATCATGAAAGCCTAGTCTATATACTGTATAACAATCATCGAGCAATGTCATTACATAAAAATGCCTAGATGAAATGCAGAACATGATATGTCGTCATTAACATTCAACCTCGTTGCCTTCTCTTGGAGACAGAGGGGCCTCAGGTGTGCAGGAGCTTCGTCTTCTCATGCTGATCTCTGGGGTGATAGCCGGTTTGCAGCACGTTTGGACTCTGAACCGAAATGGCCCTGATATGACAGGAACCTAAAACATTAATGGGGGCTTAAATGCCATTACATTTAGGATCGTTTAGATATTGTTCCATCTAGACCTCTCATTTCAAAATTCAAGGCTAACAAAATGTTTGGGCTAAAAAGCCAGCTACCTACAAGGCGACTGTAGCTAGCTAACTAAATAACACGGTAGCTACTGTAGCTAGCCAAAGCCAGGCGTTGCTGGCTAGCTAATTAGCTACCGTTACAGTAAAACATGGTCAAACGGTAAATAATGAATAACTTACCCTCTGCAGGAACTCCGTTTGCGTGTAGCTACATGACACGTTCAAAATGCGAATTCATAATCGTAGCTAATTCGTTTCAATCAGAGTGTAAGGTTACCATGGTAACCGGAATTCCGATGTCCCTCAAATTTGAGCTAAACTCTGATTGGATGTAGTCATCAACAGTTCTTTCACACTTTTTTTTAACACACCTTTCAATTTTGGGGGGGTTTGTGAGCCTTTTGAGACTGAGCCTTTTGCCACTTTAATTAACAAGTCATGTCGTATCTATAAATATACTTAGTATCGTCTTCGGAAATATCTGAAGATATTAAATCTTGTTCTATAGTTGGCCTATTATAGGCCTATTTACAACGTTTCATGGACAACTGGTCTGTTGTATCGTGTACCACCACTCACCCTTATACCATGTTGTAATACAGACTCTTGCCAAGGTACCCTTTTCCTATTACAACGGGCTCAACTTACCTGTGATCTCACCCTGTCAAATGTCTATGATGTTTTGCCCCACTGAGAAAACATATGGCATTATCTAGAAAAAGAGGGACATGACACTTGAGCCCACCTACATGTGTGGAAACTGAAAAGTTACCTACAAAAGTCACACAAGATACAGTATTCAGAGAAAGAAAATGTATCAACGTCTGATTCACTGGGCCGAAGGGCTGAGGGTATTTAGCTGGGGTCTTTGGGGTGCTAATTGGAACCAGGCCCTGTTTTATAGGCCTCTCACAACTGGTGGAGGGATATAGGCCACATCACTGTCAACTTACCTCATAACATAACTTTTTTTGAAAGAACACGCAAAACAAAATGTAATTGACTGTTAATTGTGGCTTAATTTACACATCCAGGACGAACGTGTCTTTTCAGACTACTTCTTCATATCCATTAATTTCTTCGCCCACACAGCTGTTGGGATGTCCACTGAACACTCGGGGAAAGTATAGTCTCCTCGGGATAAAGGTTCAAATAATGTCGGGGAGCGACAGCAACATGACTCCTCACAATCTCATAATGATCCGCTCATGCCCATAGTAGTTATATGACAAGCTCAACTGTTAGAAGACATGTAAAAAAAAAAAATCTTTATCTCACTAGTTTTTGTCTAATCACAGTTGCCCTTCCTCGCGTTCATCCCTTTCAGTTGTCACCCAAACACTTGCTGACCTTACAACTCATTCACTGACGCTCGCCGTCTGGCTGGACGCCAAATCCCAGGTCGTAAACAGACAGTACCCTTTATGCCTTGGTACCCTTTATGCCTTGACACTCTGTGAGGAATAACAGCTGACACGGGGAAGGTGACACATTCACAGCTCCTCGTCGTCATCCCCCTTGAGAGACTCTCAGTGCCCTCTGTGACACTGTGACGTGCCAGCACTTCATCTAGTGTGTCTGCCTATTATTCAGTCGGCCAGCCAGCTCAGGAAAGGGATGGAGATAAAGACAATGAGGCCTTTCCACAACATGGAGTCAAAAACCCCTTTATTTGAAGTAAGAGAATAGTATACAGTGCCTTGCGAAAGTATTCGGCCCCCTTGAACTTTGCGACCTTTTGCCACATTTCAGGCTTCAAATATAAAGATATAAAACTGTATTTTTTTGTGAAGAATCAACAACAAGTGGGACACAATCATGAAGTGGAACGACATTTATTGGATATTTCAAACTTTTTTTACAAATCAAAAACTGAAAAATTGGGCGTGCAAAATTATTCAGCCCCTTTACTTTCAGTGCAGCAAACTCTCTCCAGAAGTTCAGTGAGGATCTCTGAATGATCCAATGTTGACCTAAATGACTAATGATGATAAATGCAATCCACCTGTGTGTAATCAAGTCTCCGTATAAATGCACCTGCACTGTAATAGTCTCAGAGGTCTGTTAAAAGCGCAGAGAGCATCATGAAGAACAAGGAACACACCAGGCAGGTCCGAGATACTGTTGTGAAGAAGTTTAAAGCCGGATTTGGATACAAAAAGATTTCACAAACTTTAAACATCCCAAGGAGCACTGTGCAAGCGATAATATTGAAATGGAAGGAGTATCAGACCACTGCAAATCTACCAAGACCTGGCCGTCCCTCTAAACTTTCAGCTCATACAAGGAGAAGACTGATCAGAGATGCAGCCAAGAGGCCCATGATCACTCTGGATGAACTGCAGAGATCTACAGCTGAGGTGGGAGACTCTGTCCATAGGACAACAATCAGTCGTATATTGCACAAATCTGGCCTTTATGGAAGAGTGGCAAGAAAGCCATTTCTTAAAGATATCCATAAAAAGTGTCGTTTAAAGTTTGCCACAAGCCACCTGGGAGACACACCAAACATGTGGAAGAAGGTGCTCTGGTCAGATGAAACCAAAATTGAACTTTTTGGCAACAATGCAAAACGTTATGTTTGGCGTAAAAGCAACACAGCTCATCACCCTGAACACACTGTCAAACATGGTGGTGGCAGCATCATGGTTTGGGCCTGCTTTTCTTCAGCAGGGACAGGGAAGATGGTTAAAATTGATGGGAAGATGGATGGAGCCAAATACAGGACCATTCTGGAAGAAAACCTGATGGAGTCTGCAAAAGACCTGAGACTGGGACGGAGATTTGTCTTCCAACAAGACAATGATCCAAAACATAAAGCAAAATCTACAATGGAATGGTTCAAAAATAAACATATCCAGGTGTTAGAATGGCCAAGTCAAAGTCCAGACCTGAATCCAATCGAGAATCTGTGGAAAGAACTGAAAACTGCTGTTCACAAATGCTCTCCATCCAACCTCACTGAGCTCGAGCTGTTTTGCAAGGAGGAATGGGAAAAAATGTCAGTCTCTCGATGTGCAAAACTGAGAGGCATACCCCAAGCGATTTACAGCTGTAATCGCAGCAAAAGGTGGCGCTACAAAGGGAGGTACCAAGATGGCGTAGCAGTAGGACGTATTGTCGTGTAGTGTCCCTTGTATATATCGTTTGTTTTCGTTTTTTCTTCACATATCTTTAAAACTTTTTGCTGAACCTCAACTTCTTCTAAATACTCTCCTGCAACCCGCCTCACCCAACGTAGCTATTTTTCCTAAAGTATTTATATTTACTTCGGACCTGGAACCCCTCAACTGAAGCTAGCCAACGAACTACCAGCTTCAGCAAAACATTGCTAGCGGTCTTCAGCTAACCGGTCATCAGCTAACCTTTAGCTAACCTTTAGCTCGGAAAGCTCTCGCCAGTTCGAACAACGCGACTCTAACCAGAGCATAACGGACCTATTTATTATTTTATTTTTCATCCCCGGATTCCCATCGCAAACGGAACATTTTGAGCTCCTGGGCTACAATATCCAGACCCACGACCGGTCCATCGATGTCACTGCATGAAGAGGAATAAACAGATACCCCCATCGCGACGTCCCCAAAGGCTAACTCTCTAGCCCTTGCTATCTCCTTGCTTGCAAATTCGGCCTGCTAACTGCTAGCTTGTTTAGCCCGGTCCGCTAACTGCTACCGTGTTTAGCACCGTCTACTAACTGTTAGCTTGTTAGCACAGGCCTGCTAACCGTCTGAATCGCCGCGTCCCAAACACTCACTGAACCCATATTTACTTTCTATCCCTTTTCGATTTTTAATTTGTTTATACCTTCCGGTAACCTGCCTCACCCAATGTGATACGGAACCGCTATTATCTTTACATTTTTAGAACACACTCAAGAACCTCCAGAAGCTAACCAGCTAACTGGCTACAAGCTATTTGGTCATTGTTAGTTTTTTAACCTGGATAACACTCGCCAGTCCAGCTTCCCTGCCCCATCCACCGCTGCCCCTTGGACACTGATCACTTGGCTACATAGCTGATGCATGCTGGACTGTCCATTAATCACGGTAATCCATTCTGCTTGTTTATGTTTTATCTGTCGGCCCCAGCCGCACTTAGGCTCTGTGTGTAGTTAATCCGACCCTCTGCCTAATCAATCGCCATTCTACCTGCTGTTGTTGTGCTAGCTGATTAGCTGTTGTCTCACCTACTGTTTTAGCTAGCTCTCCCAATTCAACACCTGTGATTACTGTATGCCTTGCTGTATGTCTCTCTCAAATGTCAATATGCCTTGTATACTGTTGTGCAGGTTAGTTATCATTGTTTTAGTTTACAATGGAGCCCCTAGTTCCACTCTTTATACCCCTGTTACCTCCTTTGTCCCACCCCCCACACATGCGGTGACCTCACCCATTACAACCAGCATGTCCAGAGATACAACCTCTCTCATCATCACCCAGTGCCTGGGCTTACCTCCGCTGTACCCGCACCCCACCATACCCCTGTTTGCGCATTATGCCCTGAATATATTCTACCATGCCCAGAAACCTGCTCCTCTTATTCTCTGTCCCCAACGCCCTAGGCGACCAGTTTTGATAGCCTTCAGCCGCACCCTCATACTACTCCTTCTCTGTTCCGCGGGTGATGTGGAGGTAAACCCAGGCCCTGCATGTCCCCAGGCACCCTCATTTGTTGACTTCTGTGATCGAAAAAGCCTTGGTTTCATGCATGTCAACATCAGAAGCCTCCTCCCTAAGTTTGTCTTACTCACTGCTCTAGCACACTCTGCTAACCCTGATGTCCTTGCCGTGTCTGAATCCTGGCTCAGGAAGGCCACCAAAAATTTGGAGATTTCCATACCCAACTATAACATCTTCCGTCAAGATAGAACTGCCAAAGGAGGAGGAGTTGCAGTCTACTGCAGAGAGAGCCTGCAAAGTAATGTCATACTTTCCAGGTCCATACCCAAACAGTTCGAACTACTAATTTTGAAAATTACTCTCTCCAGAAATAAGTCTCTCACTGTTGCCGCCTGCTACCGACCCCCCTCAGCTCCCAGCTGTGCCCTGGACACCATTTGTGAATTGATCGCCCCCCATCTAGCTTCAGAGTTTGTTCTGTTAGGTGACCTAAACTGGGATATGCTTAACACCCCGGCAGTCCTACAATCTAAGCTAGATGCCCTCAATCTCACTCAAATCATCAAGGAACCCACCAGGTACAACCCTAACTCTGTAAACAAGGGCACCCTCATTGACGTCATCCTGACCAACTGGCCCTCCAAATACACCTCCGCTGTCTTCAACCAGGATCTCAGCGATCACTGCCTCATTGCCTGTATCCGCTACGGAGCCGCAGTCAAACGACCACCCCTCATCACTGTCAAACGCTCCCTAAAACACTTCTGTGAGCAGGCCTTTCTAATCGACCTGGCCCGGGTATCCTGGAAGGACATTGACCTCATCCCGTCAGTTGAGGATGCCTGGTCTTTCTTTAAAAGTAACTTCCTCACCATTTTAGATAAGCATGCTCCGTTCAAAAAATGCAGAACTAAGAACAGATATAGCCCCTGGTTCACTCCAGACCTGACTGCCCTCGACCAGCACAAAAACATCCTGTGGCGGACTGCACTAACATCGAACAGTCCCCGCGATATGCAACTGTTCAGGGAAGTCAGGAACCAATACACACAGTCAGTCAGGAAAGCTAAAGCCAACTTCTTCAGGCAGAAGTTTGCATCCTGTAGCTCCAACTCCAAAAAGTTCTGGGACACTGTGAAGTCCATGGAGAACAAGAGCACCTCCTCCCAGCTGCCCACTGCACTGAGGCTAGGTAACACGGTCACCACCGATAAATCCATGATTATCGAAAACTTCAACAAGCATTTCTCAACGGCTGGCCATGCCTTCCGCCTGGCTACTCCAACCTCGTCCAACAGCTCCCCCCCCCCCCCGCAGCTACTCGCCCAAGCCTCTCCAGGTTCTCCTTTACCCAAATCCAGATAGCAGATGTTCTGAAAGAGCTGCAAAACCTGGACCCGTACAAATCAGCTGGGCTTGACAATCTGGACCCTCTATTCCTGAAACTATCCGCCGCCATTGTCGCAACCCCTATTACCAGCCTGTTCAACCTCTCTTTCATATCGTCTGAGATCCCCAAGGATTGGAAAGCTGCCGCAGTCATCCCCCTCTTCAAAGGGGGCGACACCCTGGACCCAAACTGTTACAGACCAATATCCATCCTGCCCTGCCTATCTAAGGTCTTCGAAAGCCAAGTCAACAAACAGATCACTGACCATCTTGAATCCCACCGTACCTTCTCCGCTGTGCAATCTGGTTTCCGAGCTGGTCACGGGTGTACCTCAGCCACGCTCAAGGTACTAAACGATATCATAACCGCCATCGATAAAAGACAGTACTGTGCAGCCGTCTTCATAGACCTTGCCAAGGCTTTCGACTCTGTCAATCACCGTATTCTTATTGGCAGACTCAGTAGCCTCGGTTTTTCGGATGACTGCCTTGCCTGGTTCACCAATTACTTTGCAGACAGAGTTCAGTGTGTCAAATCGGAGGGCATGCTGTCCGGTCCTCTGGCAGTCTCTATGGGGGTGCCACAGGGTTCAATTCTCGGGCCGACTCTTTTCTCTGTATATATCAATGATGTTTCTCATGCTGCGGGCGATTCCCTGATCCACCTCTACGCAGACGACACCATTCTATATACTTCCGGCCCGTCCTTGGACACTGTGCTATCTAACCTCCAAACGAGCTTCAATGCCATACAGCACTCCTTCCGTGGCCTCCAACTGCTCTTAAACGCTAGTAAAACCAAATGCATGCTTTTCAACCGTTCGCTGCCTGCACCCGCACGCCTGACCAGCATCACCACCCTGGATGGTTCCGACCTTGAATATGTGGACATCTATAAGTACCTAGGTGTCTGGCTAGACTCTAAACTCTCCTTCCAGACCCATATCAAACATCTCCAATCGAAAATCAAATCAAGAGTCGGCTTTCTATTCCGCAACAAAGCCTCCTTCACTCACGCCGCCAAACTTACCCTAGTAAAACTGACTATCCTACCGATCCTCGACTTCGGCGATGTCATCTACAAAATTGCTTCCAACACTCTACTCAGCAAACTGGATGCAGTTTATCACAGTGCCATCCGTTTTGTCACTAAAGCACCTTATACCACCCACCACTGCGACTTGTATGCTCTAATCGGCTGGCCCTCGCTACATATTCGTCGCCAGACCCACTGGCTCCAGCTCATCTACAAGTCCATGCTAGGTAAAGCTCCGCCTTATCTCAGTTCACTGGTTACGATGGCAACACCCATCCGTAGCACGCGCTCCAGCAGGTGTATCTCACTGATCATCCCTAAAGCCAACACCTCATTTGGCCGCCTTTCGTTCCAGTTCTCTGCTGCCTGTGATTGGAACGAATTGCAAAAATCGCTGAAGTTGGAGACTTTTATCTCCCTCACCAACTTCAAACATCTGCTATCTGAGCAGCTAACCGATCGCTGCAGCTGTACATAGTCTATTGGTAAATAGCCCACCCATTTTCACCTACCTCATCCCCATACTGTTTTTATTTATTTATTTTTCTGCTCTTTTGCACACCAATATCTCTACCTTTACATAACCATCTGATCATTTATCACTCTAGTGTTAATCTGCATAATTGTAATTATTTGCCTACCTTCTCATGCCTTTTGCACACAATGTATATATAGACTCCCCTTTTTTCTACTGTGTTATTGACTTGTTAATTGTTTACTCCATGTGTAACTCTGTGTTGTCTGTTCACACTGCTATGCCTTATCTTGGCCAGGTCGCAGTTGCAAATGAGAACTTGTTCTCAACTAGCCTACCTGGTTAAATAAAGGTGAAATAAAAAAAAATAAAAAAAAAAAAGTATTAACTTAAGGGGGCTGAATAATTTTGCACGCCCAATTTTTCAGTTTTTGATTTGTTAAAAAAGTTTGAAATATCCAATAAATGTCGTTCCACTTCATGATTGTGTCCCACTTGTTGTTGATTCTTCACAAAAAAATACAGTTTTATATCTTTATGTTTGAAGCCTGAAATGTGGCAAAAGGTCGCAAAGTTCAAGGGGGCCGAATACTTTCGCAAGGCACTGTACATGTAAGTGTATTCACAAACAAATGCACTGTCAGGATTTGTGCAAAATAAAGCAAACAGACAATAGAACACAGGAGAACACAGATACAAACAGTTACAATCAATGGTGCCTCACTGGCAGACAGAATTTTTAGGATGGTGCGTGTGTGTGAGGGTCCTATGCCGAGGGGAAAGCAGTGACAAGGTCATGGCCCTCCGGGGGTCTTGTCCGGGCTCGAGCGTGGGTCTCGCAGTACAGTTGGCCCTCCACGAAGAAGTAGCCCTTCTGTTTAAGGTTGACGTCACAGTCGGTGCACACGAAGCAGCTAGGGTGGCGGAACTTGTCTCTCGCTTTCACCACTGTGCCCCTATAGAAGAACAACAGGAGTAGGCTGAAGTTACCGCTGACGCTGATCTTGGGTCAGTTTAGCATTTCCCCCACTAATGGTTAGGATTGGGGGAGGGGAAGCTGGAGCACGGTTGCCAGATTACAAAAGTACATCAATGATTTGGGAGAGTGCTGCCTACCTCATCTAACCACTCAAAGTACACTGAGTATACCAAACATTATGAACACCTTCCTAATATTGAGTTGGTTAATTTTGTAAATGACTATTGTAGCTGGAAACGGCGGATTCTTTTATGGAATATCTACATAGGCGTACAGAGGCCCATTATCAGCAACCATCACTCCTGTGTTCCAATTGTGTTAGCTAATCCAAGTTTATCATTTTAAAAAGGCTAATTGATCATTAGAAAACCCTTTTGCAATTATGTTGCACAGCTGAAAACTGTTGTCCTGATTAAAGAAGCAATAAAACTGGCCTTCTTTAGTCTAGTTGATTACCTGGAGCATCAGTTCGATTAAAGGTTCAAAATGGCCAGGAACAAAGGACTTTCTTCTGAAACTCGTCAGTCTATTGTTGTTCTGAGAAACAAAGGCTATTCCATGCGAGAAATTGCCGTTTCCAGCTACAATAGTCAATTGCAACATTAACAATGTCTACACTGTATTGCTGATCAATTTGATGTTATTTTAAAATGGACAAAAAAATGCTTTTCTTTCAAAAACAAGGACATTTCTAAGTGACCCCAAACTTTTGAACGGTAGTGTAGATTTCTACACTATGACGTTGGAATAATACTGTTACATTTTGAGAATTATGATAATGCCCTTTTAGTGTAAGAGCTATTTAAAAAGACTGCCTGAAATTTCAGCCTGTTTTAGTGTGATGGAGTTTTGCCCTGGTGACATCACCAATAACAGAATTCCAAACCTCTCTGCCAATAACAGCTAGTTTTCCCCTCCCCACGCAAACCACTACCAGATAGTCCACAAAAATATTTTTCTGGAGAAATTGCTCTTTGCTTAGAGTTTATTTCGACTATTTTAATTGAAAACAATCAAAGTAAGGTATTTAATTGTTGCCCAGAAATGATTTTTTAAATGGCTACATCGGACCTTTAAGGGGCAACTAGTTTTTGGCAGAACATTTTAGGTGTAACTCTTCTGGCCTGGGTAGCAGTTTGTTTCTGTTATCATTATACTCCTTGCCACTCCTTGTCTGACCAAACACTTTTGATCAACACAACTAAGCAAACTCTCTGTAGAAGAAAGATACTGTTAGGCAACACAGGAGGTTGGTGGCACCTTAATTGGAGAGGACTGGCTCATGGTAACAACTGGAATGGTATCAAAGACATCAAACGTGTTTAATGCTATTCCATTCGCTCCGTTCCCACCATTATTATGAGCCGTCCTCCCCTCAGCAGCCTCCTGTGTTTGGAATGACACAGAATAAAAGGAGTGGAATGTCATCTCAAAACAGGTTCTGGATTTCAGGCTATAACTCTTCTTATTATAATAAGTATTGAAAGAAATGAGTGCAACTCAGTACCAACTTTTCATATGATATTCTCAGAGCAGCTTCGTCTTCGAAGTACTCACACAATGCCGTTTCCACACTTGTCACACAGGGGCAGCTTCTGCAGGTTTCCTGTGGGCGGCGGTGGCTTAGTCATGGGTGCTCTCACCGTCCTCGTCACCATGGGGCGAGTGCCTGGACAACACATGGGACACACACTATTGGTACCCTAATCCCTATATAGTGCTCTACTTCGAGCTGGTCAATACAGTACATAGAGAATAGGTTACCATTTGTGACACAGAACACAAGTCACAAGCAAATTATTAAAATTAGGAGCATACCGTAATTGAATGATATTAAATAATTTTAATATTGAAATACAAAAAAGGAGCAGAGCGTTAGCGACATATACTGTATATCGTCACAGATATGTCGCCATAGCACAGTATATTGATGATGTCACCATAGCACAGTATATTGATGATGTCACCATAGCACAGTATATTGATGATGTCACCATAGCACAGTATATTGATGATGTCACCATAGCACAGTATATTGATGATGTCACCATAGCACAGTACATTGATGATATCACCATAGCACAGTATATTGGGGGAAAAAGGGATACCTAGTCAGTTGTACAACTGAATGCCTTCAACTGAAATGTGTCTTCTGCATTTAACCCAACCCCTCTGAATCAGAGAGTTAGAGCTTGATGATGACACCATAGCACAGTATATTGATGATGACGCCATAGCAGAGTGTATTGATGATGACACCATAGCACAGTATTTTGATGATATCACCATAGCACAGTATGTGATGATGACACTGTAGCAGAGTATATTGATGATGACACCATAGCACAGTATATTGATGATATCACCATAGCACAGTATATTGATGATGACACCATAGCACAGTATATTGATGATGACACCTTAGCACAGTATGTGATGATGACACCGTAGCAGAGTATATTGATGATGACACCATAGCACAGTATATTGATGATGACACCATAGCAGAGTATATTGATGATGACACCTTAGCACAGTATATTGATGATGACACCTTAGCAGAGTATATTGATGATGACACCATAGCACAGTATATTGATGATATCACCATAGCACAGTATATTGATGATGACACCATAGCAGAGTATATTGATGATGACACCTTAGCACAGTATGTGATGATGACACCGTAGCAGAGTATATTGATGATGACACCATAGCACAGTATATTGATGATGACACCATAGCAGAGTATATTGATGATGACACCTTAGCACAGTATGTGATGATGACACCGTAGCAGAGTATATTGATGATGACACCATAGCACAGTATATTGCATGCACGGATACATCATCTCAATCTATTGCACACTTCCTGTATATTCACCAGCATTGAACATAATATCACTGAGCTCACAAGCCCTAGAGCAGCGATCAAAGTTTTGTTGGAAGCTGCTGTTCTTGTTTTTGGATGACATTTTTGCCCTGTAAAAAGGAAGAATTGTTTTTAAATTATCATTGATAACCTAAATTATGTTAAATCTTTATTTCATACCATAGAAACACATTGCATTTCATTCACAGATAAGTTCAGGGATAGCCTTGCAGCTGTCCATACAGGTTATTTTAGTTGTTACAGTACAAGCACACACAACGACAGTCATTAATAAGAAGCTGTCGACTTGTCAGTCAGTGCCATGTAAATCGGTATCGTTGATGTAAGTCATTATCTTATCGTATCTTAAACACTATAGGTTGTTCAGAGCAGGTTGCCTCAAGCAACTCAATTCAACATTCAAGTTTATGTTTACATTGGTCTTCTGCAAATGGTGGACTTCAAAACGGATCACAATATGTGTTTGTGTGGTTAAATGAGGTTTGAGAGAGAAAATAAAACGTTGCTTACCACTGAAGATTGGATTTCCAACTATAAACCACATGCATAGTTGACAAAATCAGACACTAAAGAGGAAGTAAAAATAGACAACACTAGTCTGTCACAGGTCTGACTGGACAAATACGTTTTGCGTAAGCAAATCTGAGGACTGAGAATTCCTGCCTAAAGTTTTTTAAATTTTTTTACAAAGCATCCGACTGGGTATATAATATATACTGAACAAAAATATAAACGCAACATACAACAATTTCATTGATTTGATTGAGTTACAGTTCATATGAGGAAATCAGTCAATTTAAATAAATTAATTAGGACCTAATCTATGGATTTCACATGACTGGGAATACAGATTTGCATCTATTGGTCAGACTCCTTAAAAAAAATGAGCATAGGCCTCCCGGGTGGCGCAGTGGTTAAGGGCGCTGTACTGCAGCGCCAGCTGTGCCATCAGAGTCCTGGGTTCGCGCCCAGGCTCTGTCGTAACCGGCCGCGACCGGGAGGTCCGTGGGGCGACGCACAATTGGCCTAGCGTCGCCCGGGTTAGGGAGGGCTTGGTCGGTAGGGGTGTCCTTGTCTCATCGCGCACCAGCGACTCCTGTGGCGGGCTGGGCGCAGTGTACGCTAGCCAAGGTGGCCAGGTGCACGGTGTTTCCTCCGGCGCATTGGTGCGGCTGGCTTCCGGGTTGGATGTGCGCTGTGTTAAAGAAGCAGCGGCTTGGTTGGTTGTGTATCGGAGGACGCATGACTTTCAACCTTCGTCTCTCCCGAGCCCGTACGGGAGTTGTAGCGATGAGACAAGATAGTAGCTACTACAACAATTGGATACTACGAAATTGGGGAGAAAAAGGGGTAAAAATTAAAAAAAAAAAAAAAAAATGAGCATCACAATGGGCTTCAGAATCTTGTCACAAGTATTTGTGCATTCAAATTGCCATCAATAAAATGCAAATGTGTTCGTTGTCCGTAGTTTATGCCTGCCCATTCCATAACCCCGCAATCACCATCAGCAAACCGCTCGCCCACACAACGCCATACATGTGGTCTGCGGTTGTGAGGCCGATTGGACGTACTGCCAAATTCTCTAAAACGACTTTGGAGGTGGCTTATGGTAGAGAAATTAACATTCAATTCTCTGGCAACAGCTCTGGTGGACAGTCGGCATGCCAATTGCACCCTACCTCAACTTGAGACATCTGTGGCATTGTGTTGTATGACAAAACTGCACATTTTAAAGTGGCCTTTTATTGTCCCCAACACAAGGTGCATCTGTGTAATGATCATGCTATTTAATCAGCTTCTTTATATGCCACATTTTTGTTCATAGGCCTTATCTAGCACATCAGTACCACCCAAAGTGACCGTGTTAGCCTGCTGAACCAAAGCCTAGACATGTAATCTGTTCACTACTAATTCATTTGTATATAGAGTTCACTCCTTGTGTACGCACTTTTCAAGATCAGAACAATGTGAGTTCTGAATTATCTCCCTGTACTTTGTCTTATAAAATGAATGCCCAACAAAATACTGATTTCAAGTGATATCTTCATTTTGATTGTGGCTCTTTCCAATAGTTTTTGGGGTCAAAATGTATGCGATGTTGATAGCTAGAGGTGTTAATTAAACTATAGGTCTTGAAGTGAGTGAGCGGTAGAGAGCTCACCCACACTGACGACGGCTTCAACACCAACAGGTTAGTCCTTGATATATGTCTCATTAAGAAATAATACATTATTATATGCAACCGTGAAGCTCTTCTTGAGTGCGGGACTGCAGCATTATAGCCTGGAATCCACACTGAATGATGATATCATTTCCCACCCATATCATAATGAAAGGGAAGTTACGTAGTGGAGAACTGACCGTCACTGTCGACAAAGTCCTGCAGGGCCTTGAAGGAACCTGATTGCCGGGGCTCCTGGGGCTCCTCCTGGTCTTTCAGGAGCATGCGGTACACATCAGACTCCTCGATGGAGGTCAGCGTCTTGCTACTGCAGAGAGGGAGACACACACACAGAGATGAGCAAATATATACACACACACACACACAAAGAGGTGAGCATTAACAGATGCAGCACACACAAACACACACAAATATCTCACATTTTGTGGAGATGGAGAAAAAAAATGGGAAAGGGGGATACCTAGTCAGTTGTACAACTGGATGCGTTCAACTGAAATGTGTCTTCCGTATTTAACCCAACCCCTCTGAATCAGAGATGTGCCAGGGGCTGCTTTAAGTCGACATCGGCTGCACCTGTTCCATCCGAGATCTGCGGCTACCATGGAAAGCACTGTTCATCTGCCCCAGCAGACACCAGTGTAGTCATAACAACACTATCCTCCATATCAGATTTAACATCAGAGTCGTATTGAGGCCTGGGGGTCCAGAACTCCCCAGCTCCAGGTTTAGGGACGGGCTGCAAGTCATAGGGGGAAATGATGCCTGCCAGCTGGGGCACTCTCACTCCAGGGCCCTGAGGCTTTTGGTTATCACAGGCTGCATCAGGTCAAAAGGAGACCTGCCAAACATTACAGAGACCAGACCTGGGGTCAAATACTATTTGAAATCATTTCCAAATACTGTTTTTAGTGCTTTATTGAGCTTTCCTGGCTTAATGGACCAATAAAATAGTCCCACAATGGCAAACCCCACCCATGTGGTACTCCAGGCAGGCTAGAAGTATTTGCGCTCAACGTACTTGAAAGATTTCAAATAGTATTTGAACTCAGGTCTGACAGAGGCACACATAACACAGGCATCAGCAGACGTCCATAAAAGGAAGTGAAGAGGGAAAAACAGAGAGGAAGAATGGATGGGAGGAGAACGGAGAGAATGGAGAGAGGAGGTTAGAGATGACATGAGGTGAAGAGGCAAGAGTGTGCAGACGCCTTTCGTATACACAGCTCTTTTTATAGCCACCACCCATTGTCAGAACACCAAGTCATCTAACCAGAATTTGCTGAAAGAGATCTACAGGCCAATAATACGACACATGGATTGAATACGCTATATATGTATACATACACTGAGTGTACCAGACATTATGAACCCCTTCCTAATATTGAGTTGCACCCCTTTTTGCCCTCAGAACAGCCTCAATTCATCGGGGCGTGGACTCTACAAGGTGTCAAAAGCGTTCCACAGGGATGCTGGCCCATGTTGACTCCAATGCTTCCCACAGTTGTGTCAAGTTGGCTGGATGTTCTTTGGGTGGTGGGACCATTCTTTTCTATATGCACTACCATTCAAAAGTTTGGGGTCATGTAGAAATGTCCTTGTTCTTGAAAGAAAAGCACATATTTTGTCCATTAAAATGACATCAAATTGATCAGAATACAGTGGAGACATTGTTAATGTTGCAAATGACTATTGTAGCTGGAAACGGCTGATTTTTAACGGAACATCTACATACAGTTGAAGTCGGAAGTTTACATACACTTAGGTTGGAGTCATTAAAACTTGTTTTTCAACCACTCCACAGATTTCCTGTTAACAAACTATAGTTTTGGCAAGTCGGTTAGGACATCTGCTTTGTGCCTGACAAGTAATTTTTCCAACAATTGTTTACAAGACAGATTTTTTCTCATATAATTCACTGTTTCACAATTCCAGTGGGTCAGAAGTTTACATACACTAAGTTGACTGTTCCTTTAAGGCTTGGTTGCAAATGGGTCTTCCAAATGGACAATGACCCCAAGCATACTTAGAAAGTTGTGGAAAATGGCACAAGGACAAGAAAGTCAAGGTTTTGGAGTGGCCATCACATAGCCCGGACCTCAATGCTATAGAACATTTGTGGGCAGAACTGATAAAGCGTGTGCGAGCAAGGAGGCTGTCAGGAGGAATGGGCCAAAATTCACCCAACTTATTGTTGGAAGGCTACCCAAAATGTTTGACCCAAGTGAAACAATTTAAAAAGGCAATGCTACTACCAAATACTAATTGAGTGTATGCAAACTTCTGACCCACTGGGAATGTGATGAAATAAATAAAAGCTGAAATAAATAATTTCTCACAACTATTATTCTGACATTTCACAATCTTAAAATAAAGTGGTGATCCTAACTGACCTAAGACAGGGAATTTTTACTAGGATTAAATGTCAGGAATTGTGAAAAACTGAGTTTAAATGTATTTGGCTAAGGTGTATGTAAACTTACGACTTCAACTGTAGGTGTACAAAGGCCCATTATCAGCAACCATCACTACTGTGTTTCAATGGCACGTTGTGTCAGCCAATCCAAGTTTAGCATTTTAAAAGGCCCATTGATCATTAGAAAACCCTTTTGCAATTTTGTTAGCACCGCTGAAAACAGTTGTACTGATTAAAGAAGCAATAAAACTGGCCTTTAGACTAGTTGAGTATCTGGAGCATCAGCATTTGTGGGTTCGATTACAAGCTCAAAATGGCCAGAACCTAAGAACTTTCTTCTGAAACTCGTCAGTCTTTTCTTGTTCTGAGAAATGAAGGCTATTCCATGTGAGAAATTGCCAAGAAACTGAAGATCTCGTACAACGCTGTGTATTTCTCCTTTCACAGAACAGCGCAATCTGGCTCTAACCAGAAAATAAAGAGAAGTAGGTAGTATATATATATATATATATATATATATATATATATATATATATATATATATAAATATAAATAAGTGGAGGCTCCTCAGTAAAATGTCATAAATATAAAAATAGTACAACATTAAAAAAAGATAAAACGAAAAATTATATTCATATATCACCAAATAATTGGTTAAAATATACTGTTTTGCAATGAAGGTCTACAGTAACTTCAACAGCACTGTCTGTGCTTGCACCATGGTGTAGCTGGAGGAAAGATAGCGTCCATCCTCCTCTGGCTACATTAACTTCAATACAAGATATAGGAGGCTCGTAAGGCCTCACTCCCTTCCATAGACATACATGGTAATTATGACCACTTCCAGAGGATGTCCTCCAACCAATCAAAGCTTTTGCAGTATGAACTGACATCGTGTCCATCCGATCATAGATGTAGGATCAGATAATTAACCTAGTTTGTTGTATTGGGATTGTGCCACAGAGCATTATGGGGGTTCTATGTGTTGAGAAGCTTGGTGACATTGTTGGATAGAGATTAAGAGTGAAGAGTGATAGTTGAGCATTTTTGGGACATTATTCAATTCAGATGAGTTTTTTCAAAATGCAGGAGATGGATGAGGTATATTATACATTGTTTTCTTGGGTTTAGAACTTTATTTTTGGGTCCAGTTAGTGCAATGTATTTAAATTTGCCTTGCTAGCTAGCTACCAGCGTGAGTGTGCAGTTTTCTCCGCCAGAATGGTAGAATGGCCAACGCTGCCGAAAATGTTGGACTTTTTGTTGAAGAACCCCTTTCATTCTCTGGGGTACACGGAAAAGGTGCAAATTAAAAGCGAGGGTCGACCTCTGCCTGAGATCAGTTTCATGGAGAAGGATGAAAAGGTGAGAGCGTTCAATACCAACTGCATCACATGTAAAGCTGGTTAACAGGGAGCCTATTATCAATCCGCCTGTAAATGCACGTTAAGGTTCTTCACATGCTGAACATCTTTTCTGAGATTTCGAAAACAACTCTGAATGATTTGATAGCTTCCATTGCATCATCCATTAAAAGTTAGATTAAAAGAGAGAGGTTAACGCAGCACATTTCTTCTCATGCGCTCAGGCGTTGCACTTTCCTCCTGAATTTATTTAGCAAAGATGATAACACATAATCACTCCAGACAGACAAGTAAAAACTCATGACATAAATGTCTCAGCATCCCAGGCTACGCCTAAACATTAGAAATCTGACATGATGTATGGTATCTGCTGTATGGTATCTGCTGTATGGTATCTGCTGTATGGGTTGAAAACAATACTTTTTCTGTCTGATCAACTGTAGGCTACTAATTAGAGCAGCTGCATACAGTCTATGAGCCCTGTCCATCTGGTCAGGGTAAACTAATTGGTAGCATTATGTATTTATAGTCCATTTGTGTGTCAGGAGAAATGTGAAGGTGATAACATGTTGGTTATATTCAAAATTGGGCTGGCTAGGTTGCCTATACGTTTTGAATCCAAAATTATTCACTGGAATGAATCAATCAACATAATAGTGATGTGAGTCTTTTTTTTATTTTTATAAGGCCTACAGTTGCACACATGCATAAAGCTCGGCCCCGTGATTTATATTGTCTATCAGTTGTCGTCTGTGTCTGGGTAGAGGAAATCCCCCTCCTAATCTAGTCTAAATACAGAGGTTTTTTTAAAACCATGTGACTTGATTAAGAAAAACTGCTCCCATCATAGCCCATATAAAACGTTTTTACAACGGATTATTAATTGTCATACCTTATAAGGTCCAGAGTTTTCCTAGTTAGGTTAACATATAAGGGAAAACTCCAGGCCCTAGGGGGTAAAAATGGTTCCACTGCTCTATGGTGCCACCATTCTGCTTGAAGCTGTCAGTTATCGTCAGGTATGTGGATGATCAGGGCTTTATTCAGGAACGTTTCTTGGGTTACATGATGTCTCATGTGCCCGCTCATCCACTGGCACATTGAATGTTTCCCTTCCAAGCACTGTGAGTACCCCTATCAATTTCCTCTCATTACTGTATGTAGAGTCAATCACATACACGATCTCATTAACACATCAAAGATATTACTCCTTGCTTGTACTAACTCATTCTTAGCTCTTTTGTCTACCTGTGTAGTGTTTTGTGTTGTTGTTTTTTGTCTTCCCAGTAATATCGTGTCCTGCACTGATCAAGCCTCTGAACACCTCAACTCATGCCTCATACCCTCATTCAATCACTGCTGTGGTCCCCTTTTCAACACTGTAAGTAGCCTTCTCATCCCTCATAATATTGTACTATAAATGTCTTTATGTTAAAAGAATTAGTCTCTGATGATTTTTTAAACACACTGGTCTCTGTGTGTTCCGGGCCTATACTGGAGTTCCCCCATCCTCCTCAATTTTCCAAGTCACCAGCCTCCACTGAAATACTGTATATAAATATATTTTTTACATTGTATGTTTTATATTCAATCTACTTGCAGTGAATCAGCTCAACATCTCCTCCTCATTCAGTCATCTAACAGACTCCCATCCAGAGCGACCCACAGAAGGAACCAGTGCCAACGCCCTGCTCAAGGGCACGTTGATAGATCTCCCACAAGGTCAAAAACGGGGACCAGAACCAGTGACCTATCAGCCACCGGCCAAGCTCCCAATCGCCAGTCCACCAGACCTCCAAGATACCCCCCACAGTTCCCCAAGAGCTGCCCCTCAACCATCCGAGACACCCCCCCAAGAATAATGTAATTATTACACCCCCCCCCCCCCCCCCCCCCCCCCCGCCAATGCACGAACAAACGGAAAACAACAACACAAAAAACAGAAGACATCAAAATATGCCAACTGAATATGTTTGAGTACATGTATGGCACTATTTACCTGTGTCTGTGTATGCGAACGTGGGTGTATTTGAATGAGAGTGTGTGTATATGCATGTGAACAAACACCTGCGCGGCATCAGCCTCAGGCAAACATGCATTAGCTGTAAGAACACTGCCCATCAGGGTCATTCAAACTGACCTTTTGTTTTGTTTGGACTTTATTGTTTTACTTTTATATTTGACCGTCATTATATGCCCCCACCCAGCAACTCCACTCCTACTTGTCTCCAATTCCACATCCCAACCCTCAGCCCATCCCACGTATCTCTGCTCACCACCCTCTTCGGATTTCTACACACCATTATATCTTTCAACTCTGCTGTGATATTTAACATACAATTTGAATCTATCTAATCGAATAGAATCCACAGATTGCGAGTTGAAGATAAATACATTTACTGAGATATTAGTATATTAGTAATTGACTGACCCGGTCTCCCAACAATACCATTTCTAGGGATTTTTTCAAATCAATGTTACACACTTTCAGCCATTCCTGAGCCTGAGACCAGAAACACGCAAAAACAATAC
Organism: Oncorhynchus clarkii lewisi; assembly: GCF_045791955.1. NCBI lineage: Eukaryota > Metazoa > Chordata > Actinopteri > Salmoniformes > Salmonidae > Oncorhynchus > Oncorhynchus clarkii. The sequence continues at coordinate 17,249,698 of NC_092165.1, forward strand.
CAAAACAAATGGTCTATTGATTCTGTATCCTCACACCAAAATCTGCAGAGCTACGATGATTGTATGTCCCAAATATTCAACATTTTGTTGGTGGCAAGAATTCTGTACAATAATGTTAGCTGAAAAGCACAAAGTCTTGAATCTTGCTTAGTTTTATATATCAACTCATACACCCTGTACCATAGAATCCATACATCAAAAATATCTTCCCAACTATTTTCCAATCTGTATGGCACAGCTGTCAACATCCTGGTCCTCAAATGAAACTGGTATACTTTCCTATTTATGCTATTTTTATTCCTCTGCCAGTTTTGATCCTTTATATTCGGCAGACAAACCAGTTCCCTACCTCCTCCCGCTACCACCTGCCTCCTCCCTTTTTGGGGTAATGCTGTAATCATTTGGTTGTAATCTTGGATTGAGCAGACCTTCCCATGTAATTATGATAACTCTACCATTCCAATTTACAATATCATTTAAAAACAAAATCCCCTTTATTTCCATTTTCCATAAATACAGGTATTTTATCAACCAGAACATCCGAGTTCAGCCATAATATTTGTTCTATCTTTTCAGGGGGATGAAATGTAAATTGTAGCCTGCTTTGCAATGCTTGTTTGGGGGATTTTCTTTTTCAATTCATTGAAAATGAGACACGGAAATCTGCACAAATGTAAAAAGGTCATTTTTAAACAATGGATGAGCTTTTCTTAGTAATCTACTTGAGAACCATTTAGGGTTAAACTTTTGGATAAGTAAAGATTTTAGAGAGAGGTTTAGTGCTTTGATATTTAATAATCTCAATCCTGCCAGTGTATACTCATTTTAAAGATGGGCACGCTTTATCTTGTCTGGTTTAGCATCCCAGATAAAGCTAAATATTATTTGCTCATATGTTTTGAAAAACGAATCAGGAGTAGGCAGCGCCATAAGTAAACTAGTAAACTGAGATAAGACTAAGGAGTTAATCAGTGCATTTTTTCCATAAATAGACAGGAATTTCCCTCTCCATGGTTGCAGTTTTCTGTTGAAATTCATCGTGGAGATCTCATTTATATATTTTGTGATATGAATACCAAGTATGTCTACTTGACTGTCAGACCATTTTATAGGTAAACTGCAGGGTCGTGTAAAAGTTGTATTTATTTAAAGATCCAATACGTAAAATTGTACACTTATCGTAATTAGGTTTTAGTCCAGAAAGGTTATCTAGATCTTCAATTAAACATTGCAGGGATCAAGCTTGCGGACTTAATATAAAACTTGAGTCATTGGCATATATGGACACCTTCGTTTTTAAGCCTTGGATTTCTAACCCTCTAATGTTATTTGATCTGATTTTAATAGCTAGCATTTCGATGACCATAACGAATAGATATGGTGAAAGCGGACACCCTTGCTTAACTCCTCTTGACAATTCAAAACTCGGAGAAGTAGCCGCTATTTACCATTTTACACCTGGGGTTGCTATACATTACTTTTACCCATTTCATAAGAGAATCACTGACATTGAAAAAATCCAGGCATTTATAAATAAAATACAGCCTTTCCTTATCAAAAGCCTTTTCAAAAAACGCTATAAATACCAGGCCTGGCTTCTTAGATGTTTCATATTGTTTTATTATTTCTAGTAGTTATCATGTATTTATCTCCAAGTGTGGACCATTCTTGATACATATGGGTAGAAACAACGTTGATTCAACCAGTTTGTGGTCACAGGACCTCACTATTACAAGCACTCAAAAGTTTCTACTGAAACGTATCCTTTCTAGTTTCTACTACACTACTTGATCAAAATATGAACAGTGAAGAGCCGCTGTACTGAACTGTACACTGTAGGCTGATGTGAACCTCGGCTAGCATGATTTATGTCTGTCTATCAGAAACAGCTCCTGCTCAAGCCAGGGAAAAAGTCATTCCTGTGTGCTTGGGTAATACATGCACCGTGGTGACACCCCATATATCTGCTAGCTAGGCTAATGAGATCCACATGACTTCCTGGGAACTGAAAAACGAGGATACAAGACTCTCTATATCCTCCTCTGATTTCCATACTGTCTCAATAAAGTAATATATATATATTTTTTTTTACACACACATACATACACACACACATATATATATACATATATATATATATATATACATATATACATATATATATATATATATATATATATATATATATATATATATATATATATATATATATATATATATAAACTCCCCAAGTACAGGTGTGTCAAGCTTGTAGCGTCAATCCCAAAAAGACTTGAGGCTGTAATCGCTGCCAAAGGTGCTTCAACAAAGTACTGAGTTAAGGGTCTGAATACTTATATAAATTAGATATTTCCGTTTTTTATTTGTAAACATTTCTAAAAACCTGTTTTTGCTTTGTCATTATGGGGTATTGTATGTAGATTGATGAGGGTGAAAAAAATAATGTAATCCATTTTAGAATAAGTCTGGAACGTAACAAAATGTGGAAAAAGTCAAGGGGTCTGAATAATCTCAGAATGCACTGTATATATGTAAAGTACCTTGACATAACATTTAACGTGTTCTAGAACATAAACTATCAGAGAAGACGACAGTGGAAGCTAACACAGCAATACTGGTGTCACCATGACGACAGATAGAAATCAGACAACCACCCATCAACCCACCGACCATCTCACCAACCCAGCCAGCCAACTCACCCCTCTGGCTTGTCCTGGACCAGGCCCCTCATCTGTCCGTGCATGGCGTCCTGTATGTTGCCTGAAGAGTAGAGGCCTATGGGGGTGTTGTAGGCTGTGCTCACCACCTGACGATGGTCGTCGATGTTAGCTGCAGCTACAAAGGGCTGGGCCTTGCGGTTGTGACCCGTACCAATGGGTTTGAACTCCTGAACGGAGAGCGAGAGAGAAAAAGACAAGGAGGCCTTATGTGATGTTCTCTGACGCACACAAACACCAACAGGTGTAGACACAAATACAACTAAAACAAATACACACACAGTCCCCCCCTCCCCCCTAATTAGATCCTCATGGTATCGCTCACCTGTTGCTCAGCCTCCAAGTTGATTTTGAACGGGTTGGCTTTCCCGTCTTCCGTGACTTGAGGCGACCATAGCCTGGTTTCTGGTCTGGGAACAAGAAACAGGTCATGATCAAACAGAGTTTACTGTCAACTCCCTCGACCGCAGGTGAAACGATTATGACCACAGACCAAACATTGGTTTTACATGGCAGCTGGGCCACAGTACACTGAGCACTCATAAATCAAACCCAACTTCATAGACTTCCTTTGGTGTGTGAACAGTATAAAAGCGTGTGTGTGTATGAAAGAGTATTTGTGCGAGTATGTGCGTGGGCATGTATAAGTGTGTCTGTATTAGAGAGTGGGTGTGTGTAGCTCATTTCTTGGTGTTCTTGGGTATGAAATAGTCTTTTTCCAGCTCTGGAACATTCTACATAAGATGGAACCTTCTATGTGGTATTAAAGCGATCTTGGGATCCATCAAGTACAGTAAGTTCTGTAGATAGTCAAACATGAATGTGTGTTTGACTAGCTATGTGTGTCATTGGATACACCCATTGGTAGTCACTTGTGTCACTGATGTTTGTACACTTCTCTATTGTATGGTGTGTGCTTTTATGTGAGAGGCGTGTGTGTATTTGTGTATGTGTGTTTGTGAGAGTATTACTGTGTGTGCATGTGAGTATTAGTGTGTGTGTACGTTTATGTGAGATGTGTGTGTGTGTATTAGTTTGTGCGTGTAAGTGTGTGCATGTCAGTGTGTGTGTTTACGTGAGAGGACTGTATGGGGGGTGGGCATCAATGTGTGCATGTCAGTGTGTGTGTGTGTGTATGTTAATGTGCATGCGGGTGTGTGTGCATGTATGTCTCCAGTGTGTGTGTACGTATCAGGTGAGTGTGTACGCGTGTCTGTATCGGTATGTGAGTGTCCCACAGTGTGACCCCTGACCTCTGGACGGTGAGAATGAGCTGGTAGATGGCATCTTTGATCTTGTTCTGGGCCTCACAGTGCATCATGTCCTCCGCCGGGATGCCCTCGATGGCCAGGATGACATCACCAGGACACAGGTTGGCCACCGCCGCCTTACTGCCCGGAGTGATCTGCCCAGAGAGAGAGAGAAAGAGAGGGGTGACAGAGATGGATCATTATTAATTAAATTGTCACAAATTATTCTAATAATGGTTGCCGTTATTAGTGTCGTCTTCGTTTACTTTGGTGAAGTAAGCAAACGTCGTCACTTTTCATACTTAGAAAGTGAACTGAACTGAGAGAGAGGGAGATGGAAAGAGAGAGACGGAGACAGAGAGAGGGAGATGGAAAGAGAGAGACGGAGACAGAGAGAGGGAGATGGAAAGAGAGAGACGGAGACAGAGAGAGGGAGATGGAAAGAGAGAGACGGAGACAGAGAGAGGGAGATGGAAAGAGAGAGACGGAGACAGAGAGAGGGAGATGGAAAGAGAGAGAGAGAGACGGAGACAGAGAGAGGGAGATGGAAAGAGAGAGAGAGAGACGGAGACAGAGAGAGGGAGATGGAAAGAGAGAGAGAGAGACGGAGACAGAGAGAGGGAGATGGAAAGAGAGAGAGAGAGACGGAGACAAAGAGAGAGAGAGAGACAGAGAGAGGGAGATGGAAAGAGAGAGAGAGAGACAGAGAGAGGGAGATGGAAAGAGAGAGAGAGAGACAGAGAGAGGGAGATGGAAAGAGAGAGAGAGAGACAGAGAGAGGGAGATGGAAAGAGAGAGAGAGAGACAGAGAGAGGGAGATGGAAAGAGAGAGAGAGAGACGGAGACAGAGAGAGGGAGATGGAAAGAGAGAGAGAGAGACGGAGACAGAGAGAGGGAGATGGAAAGAGAGAGAGAGAGACGGAGACAGAGAGAGGGAGATGGAAAGAGAGAGAGAGAGACGGAGACAGAGAGAGGGAGATGGAAAGAGAGAGAGAGAGACGGAGACAGAGAGAGGGAGATGGAAAGAGAGAGAGAGAGACGGAGACAGAGAGAGGGAGATGGAAAGAGAGAGAGAGAGACTGAGACAGAGAGAGGGAGATGGAAAGAGAGAGAGAGAGACGGAGACAGAGAGAGGGAGATGGAAAGAGAGAGAGAGAGAGGGAGACAGAGAGAGGGAGATGGAAAGAGAGAGAGAGAGAGGGAGACAGAGAGAGGGAGATGGAAAGAGAGAGAGAGAGACAGAGAGAGGGAGATGGAAAGAGAGAGAGAGAGACAGAGAGAGGGAGATGGAAAGAGAGAGAGAGAGACAGAGAGAGGGAGATGGAAAGAGAGAGAGAGAGACAGAGAGAGGGAGATGGAAAGAGAGAGAGAGAGACAGAGAGAGGGAGATGGAAAGAGAGAGAGAGAGACAGAGAGAGGGAGATGGAAAGAGAGAGAGAGAGACAGAGAGAGGGAGATGGAAAGAGAGAGAGAGAGAGACGGAGACAGAGAGAGGGAGATGGAAAGAGAGAGAGAGAGACGGAGACAGAGAGAGGGAGATGGAAAGAGAGAGAGAGAGACGGAGACAGAGAGAGGGAGATGGAAAGAGAGAGAGAGACGGAGACAGAGAGAGGGAGATGGAAAGAGAGAGAGAGAAACGGAGACAGAGAGAGGGAGATGGAAAGAGAGAGAGAGAGACGGAGACAGAGAGAGGGAGATGGAAAGAGAGAGAGAGAGACGGAGACAGAGAGAGGGAGATGGAAAGAGAGAGAGAGAGACGGAGACAGAGAGAGGGAGATGGAAAGAGAGAGAGAGAGACGGAGAGAGGGAGATGGAAAGAGAGAGAGAGAGACGGAGACAGAGAGAGGGAGATGGAAAGAGAGAGAGAGAGACGGAGACAGAGAGAGAGAGAGAGAGACGGAGACAGAGAGAGGGAGATGGAAAGAGAGAGAGAGAGACGAGACAGAGAGAGGGAGATGGAAAGAGAGAGAGAGAGAGAGGGAGACAGAGAGAGGGAGATGGAAAGAGAGAGAGAGAGACGGAGACAGAGAGAGGGAGATGGAAAGAGAGAGAGAGAGACGGAGACAGAGAGAGGGAGATGGAAAGAGAGAGAGAGAGACAGAGAGAGGGAGATGGAAAGAGAGAGACGGAGACAGAGAGAGAGAGATGGAAAGAGAGAGAGAGAGACGGAGACAGAGAGAGGGAGATGGAAAGAGAGAGAGAGAGACGGAGACAGAGAGAGGGAGATGGAAAGAGAGAGAGAGAGACGGAGACAGAGAGAGGGAGATGGAAAGAGAGAGAGAGAGACGGAGACAGAGAGAGGGAGATGGAAAGAGAGAGAGAGAGACGGAGACAGAGAGAGGGAGATGGAAAGAGAGAGAGAGAGACGGAGACAGAGAGAGGGAGATGGAAAGAGAGAGAGAGAGACGGAGACAGAGAGAGGGAGATGGAAAGAGAGAGAGAGAGACGGAGACAGAGAGAGGGAGATGGAAAGAGAGAGAGAGAACTTGAAGTGAGAACCCCGGCTGCTGCCAAGGTATATTTTTTACGATTCTCTCCCATATATAACTCAGACTTATAAAACCCGATTATTCAGAGTGAGGCGGAGAGAGAGAGACGGAGACAGAGAGAGGAGACAGAGAGACAGAGACAGAGAGACGGAGACAGAGAGTGGAGAGGGAGAGAGACGGAGACAGAGAGAGGAGAGGCAGAGAGACGGAGACAGAGAGAGGAGAGGCAGAGAGACGGAGACAGAGAGAGGAGAGGCAGAGAGACGGAGACAGAGAGTGGAGAGGGAGAGAGACGGAGACAGAGAGAGGAGAGGGAGAGAGACGGAGACAGAGAGAGGAGAGGGAGAGAGACGGAGACAGAGAGAGGGGAGAGAGACAGAGGCAGAGAGTGGAGAGGGAGAGAGACGGAGACAGAGAGAGGAGAGGGAGAGAGACGGAGACAGAGAGAGGAGAGGGAGAGAGACGGAGACAGAGAGAGGAGAGGGAAAGAGACGGAGACAGAGAGAGGAGAGGGAGAGAGACAGAGACAGAGAGAGGAGAGGGAGAGAGACGGAGACAGAGAGAGGAGAGGGAGAGAGACGGAGACAGAGAGAGGGGAGAGAGAGACGGAGACAGAGAGTGGAGAGGGAGAGAGACGGAGACAGAGAGAGGAGAGGGAGAGAGACGGAGACAGAGAGAGGAGAGGCAGAGAGACGGAGACAGAGAGAGGAGAGGGAGAGAGACGGAGACAGAGAGAGGAGAGGGAGAGAGACGGAGACAGAGAGAGGAGAGGGAGAGAGACGGAGACAGAGAGAGGAGAGGCAGAGAGACGGAGACAGAGAGAGGAGAGGCAGAGAGACGGAGACAGAGAGAGGAGAGGCAGAGAGACGGAGACAGAGAGAGGAGAGGCAGAGAGACGGAGACAGAGAGAGGCGAGGCAGAGAGAAGGAGACAGAGAGAGGAGACAGAGAGAGGAGAGGCAGAGAGACGGAGACAGAGAGAGGAGAGGCAGAGAGACGGAGACAGAGAGAGGAGAGGCAGAGAGACGGAGACAGAGAGAGGAGAGGCAGAGAGACGGAGACAGAGAGTGGAGAGGGAGAGAGACGGAGACAGAGAGAGGAGAGGCAGAGAGACGGAGACAGAGAGTGGAGAGGGAGAGAGACGGAGACAGAGAGAGGAGAGGGAGAGAGACGGAGACAGAGAGAGGAGAGGCAGAGAGACGGAGACAGAGAGTGGAGAGGGAGAGAGACGGAGACGGAGAGGCAGAGAGACAGAGACAGAGAGAGGAGAGGGAGAGAGATCAGTAAGGACCGGGTGGGTGTATGCTGCTGTTAATAATCTACTATTAGCCAGGCAGAAATGTGTGCCATATTTGTGTGGATCCGTAGTCACACAAACAACATGGGAATAATCCTTCTTACCTCACCACACAAGCATGTCATCTCCATCTCAATTCCTTCCTCCCTTGTCCCCACTCTCCATCACTTCCCCATCTCTCTCCATCATAATAAAATGGCATGTACTGTTCTATGTATACATAATGAATGAACACAATGTAGCCTGCTCTATATCAGTGCCACCTCATCATCCGCCTGTAGTTAGGTTGGCCCGCTCTATATCAGTGCCACCTCATCATCCGCCTGTAGTTAGGTTGGCCCGCTCTATATCAGTGCCACCTCATCTATCTGACTGATTGTAGTTGAACAAACCTCTTTGGGCCTAATTGATCTGTTAGGTTAACTGTAGGCCCACTTCTAGTGACTCCCTTTAAGCACTTCTGGTCCATAGAACCTCTAATAAAAGCATAGACTTGCATGATTCTATTTCCTCCTAACACCTCGTTGCCACAACGTTGCATATAGATTTGGGAGAAGGTTGTTCATGAAATTACCCTATGGCAACATTTTTGACGACCCAATTGTGATGATAGGGTAGCTGGATTTTGTGCACAACAACCCACAACTATATGCTATTTATGTTCATGCCAATTAAGAAGCAATACCCAAAACTCCCAACTCAAACGTCGATTTTGTTGCAAAAGTTGAAATATACATTTGCTGGGAGTTTGCCGTCTGTTTTAGTAGCCCGTCTACTTGACAGTGTCCCGGCCTCCAGAGTACATGGTTGAAACCTCTCTGTGTATGAAGTCAGGAGGTAAACCTCTCTCTCTGCGTATAAAGTCATTTGCCCTCGCTGGTATTTGAGCTGGTGCAAACTGTTTATTTCCCCCATCTCTCTGTGTGGACGAAGTAAACACGTGTTTCGTCCTGCCAACTGACAGAATACAGACGGAATACGGACACGAGCCGGGTCGAAATGATTGGGTTTTATAAGTGGTAACGAGTAACATACGGGAGAGAATAGTAAAACATATAGAGAGAGAAAGAGAGAGAGAGCAATTGAAGTTAAAACCCCGGCTACTTTTGAGGTTAACTTCAAAATGCTCCCTATTTTTCGTCCATTTACTTCAAATGCTCTCTTTCTGTCTCTCTCTGTGTGTGTGTGTGTGTGTGTGTGTGTGTGTGTGTGTGTGTGTATGTGTGTGTGTGTGTCTCTCTATCTTCCTCTGTCTCTCACCGCTTGCAATATTTCTCTCTCTCATTCGCTCTCTCTCTCCGATGGGGTTTTCCTCTCTGGTGGAAGAGAACCATATTGCGTTTCAGGCGCCACAGACCGTTGTAGCTCTCACAGGGGAGACGTTACATTGAAGCTTGGATCACGGGCCTATAAATAACCCAGGAGGAGAGAGTCACGGGATGCGGAGGGAACATGAGTGATTTACACGATTCAAACTTTGCCATTTTCCTTGACAACCATCTGCATCTCCCTGTGGCGTGCATCATTTTTACTACTCTCCTTTCCATTCCGACAGTCAGTCCCACATCGCTCCGAAACCCGTCATTTGGCCTTTTTTAAAAACGTTTGCAGATCTGTAAGGTGAAATCAATACGGTGGAAAGGTCCTCCATTACACTGGAACTGATGAACCCAGGCTCTTCAGATCTGCAGACATTGAAGGGTTAGGGCCAAAAGGAGGGCAAGGAGGCGAATTGGGAGCGGCTCCAAAAGTTTCCTGCATGGATGGACCCCTGGGTTGTGTTCGGGAGGGAGAAAGCAACGGTTTGAAAACGGGGAGCTACGACCATAACTTGTCCAATAAGAAGCCCTCATTTTCATTTTGCTATGCGGTACACACACACACACACACACCACTGAACACAACCCCTAGTTTCTTCCCTACTCCGCTTCCAGTCCCAGCCAAACATGCACGGCCGCAGCTAATTTAAACATCACTCGTCATCCGTCCTGGATTCCCTCGTTTACTGGAACCCGGGCAATGGATGTCAATTAATAATGTTTCGTTTACGCTTTCACTTGGAAACAAAAATCAACCGAAGAAGGGGATGTTTTTTTTAAACAAAAAACAGCCTGGGAAGACATCCCCGAGACAAGATAGAGGTTAAAAGCACTGCGAGCGAGAGGAATGTGCCAGTGGCTAAATCTCATTGCAAGTGAACAGCCCCTGGAACGAGAGCTAGTAAAGACCACGTAGAGAGGGTTTAAGAAGCTTTCGATCAACGACTGCTGTGTGAGAGGTTAGGAGTAAAGATGAGAGCTTGTCTAGTGGGTGGATTGTGAAGGGATACGTGGCCATACAAAAGGCACACACGGACAGAGTCAAGGGTACATGAGGGGATTTAAATCAATCGAGGAGAAAGATTGAAAAACAACGAACGGAGTCAGATTGTACTTCATCCCCCTGATGGTTAAGGTTAGGCTTGGAGATACGGTAATCTGACCCTAGATCTGTGGTTAGAGGGCACCAGCTACCTACGGTGCCTTTGAAAAGGTGTTAAATAATAAACCCTTGTCTGACATCATGGCCGAGACCCAGGTTTTGGCCCCTCCCTCTCGCCAGCCTCCCTCCCCTTCATCAGCTTGCGGGTTCTCTGCTCACACAACAGGTGTGTAGTGGCCATCAGGGGCCGATGATTCACAGATCTCACCGGTAACTCTTTTAGCTCCCGGCCCTGGTGCCAGGCCTAAATTTAGACACACGACAGGGATTACTGATACTCCTATGGTTACACACACACACACACACACACACACACACACACACACACACACACACACACATGCCTAAGTTAAAATACAAAACTATACACACACACACACACACACACACACAGAGAGACAGACAGACACACATACAAGCACACACACAATGTTAACACAAACACATGATGATCTCTCTCACACACCTTTAGTTGAATGTCTTAACTTGAGCAAAATGAAGGGCATTCTCTGAATAACTCCAGCTAGATGCCTACCCAGGAGGCTGCACTTTGGTCGCCAGCTATTAACCCATTCCCAGCAGCCTGCGTTCATTCAGCTGCTGTGTGTGTGTATCCTAGTAGATGATGCAAACAGCTATTTCCAACTGAGCTGCAGATATTTACTGGAACACGGGTGTGTGTGCGCACGCACGTACATGTGTGTGTGTGTGTGTTCCCCCAGCCTTCCACCACATAAGAAAGACCCCTGCTGTATCATGGTTTAACACACATTCACAATCCAGTGGTCTTTCACTGTACGTATCTAAGGCTGTTAGGGAATGGCTGAGGCTGTGTGTGTGTGTCCAAATGGCCTCCTATTCCCTTTTTTTGGTGAACTACTTTTGAAGAGATTTCTATGGGCCCGGGTCAAAAGGAGTGCATACTGCATGTTGCCATTTGGGACGCAGACTTTTGGCAGCGTTACTCTGTGGTCAGTCTGGTTGAATACACAGAGCTCCTCCCTGCTGTTTCTCATCCTAGCGCAGCTAGTTAACTGAGACGAGAAGTTAAAGGGAAGGTGAGCCAAGTATGCCGGCAGTAAGAGAGAGAAGGGGGGGATGAGGGGGGTGAGAGACACACGCACACCATAGGCTAAAACAGAGCGGATCAACATAATCCCCTACACACAGAATGCAATGGTGGAACGGTTGAGTATAATCTGACCATTTGTGTTCTCTGTAGGAAGACACACACACACACACACCTCCCTACTAATGCCTCCTTCTCACCCACACAAACACCTGGCACCAGGCTCACTCAAAAGATGCTCGAGCACACATCACACATGCAAAACATACTGTAAACACACAATCCCCCACCCATTGTCAGTCTTCTCAGTCTAAAAGTATCAGGTACACTCTCTTACCCTGGAGATGGTGAGGGGCTGGTTGAAGTCCTTGCCGCCAGTCAGTCGGAACCCCCACGGGGCCGGACCATTTAGGACAACGTCCAGTGGCATGTCCACCTCTTCGTCCCTCGTCTCTGTAGCTGGAAGTACACTGGTGTGTGTGTGTGTGTCCCAAACACAACCGGGTTCTCAGAAACAGAGCAGCGGGACGATTTACTCGTGTACCCTTTTAAACTCGCGGAGGGGTGGTGGTGGAGGGGGGACCCCACCCCCTGAGTGAAGTCATTGGCCCCGACTCAGGACCAGAGGCATTTCTCCCTCTCTCGCTCTTTTTCCTCCTTTGGCTGGCGACACTTACTCCCGTGCTCCTTTACTTCTGTTTGGTCTCGCTCTCTATCACTTTCTCTCTCCCCCCTCCTTCTCGGACGTAGCAGCTCTTTCCCTCTTTCTGAACACGATACTGTACCTGTTACACTTGAACTCAGCCAACTCATGTAGCGTCATCCTTCTCCAGCTTCGTCTCGCTCTCTTGCTCCACCTGTATGCCTATGAACATCCAGGGGAAGAGTGGAGGTAGGCCAGTGTCTGTGAGCGTACGGCCCACTCGTCTCTCCTCGTCCCCGGGTTGCCTCGGAGCCTGACTGGGTCCCCCACTCCGCACTCTGGCTGACGCGCTTGTCCGGCTGCTCCTGCCCTTATTTGGTCTGCAGGCGCAGCTCCTCGCGCAGGGCCTATTGATCTTTAGCGCTCCCAGAGCACTCTTCATTTAATTTGAGATCTCTCGTTATTTTTCTGTTTGTGTGATCTGGACACGAACCAATCTTCATTCTTAACGTTTCACTCACACACGCTCTCTCTCGTGAGTGTTTGACAGAAACGAGGTCGGAGGCGTTTGCATAACCATTAGTGGAGGCAATTTTTCTTCATCTCTCGCACTCCTAACAGAAACCGTTACAAAAATATCTAATGCAATTAAGTCATCCGTCAAAACACAAGCAGTTCTTATGTGTATATGTGCATGACAACAATGTAAGTGTAACGGATGTGAAACGGCTAGCTTAGTTAGCGGTGCGCGCTAAATAGCGTTTCAATTAGTGACTTCACTTGCTCTGAGACCTTGAAGTAGTAGTTCCCCTTGCTGTGCAGAGGGCCGCGGCTTTTGTGGAGCGATGGGTAACGATGCTTCGAGGGTGACTGTTGTGTGCAGAGGGTCCCTGGTTCGCGCCCGGGTACGGTCTAAGTTATACATACAGCACAGTAAACTTTGAAGCAAGTCAAGCTAACCTATTATAAAGTTGTCTACCTGGACATAAAGTCTGTTTTCATAACGTCTATGGGGAGGAAGAAAACCAATCAAAACAATGGATGGGCCATTAATTTTTTTTTTTTAAATACAAGCCCAATTATGATGACATTAAAGTCGTTCATTCTCCCTTCGGCGTCGATCTCCTGAAATGACTAACATAGCTCCCTCAAGACGTACCAGTCCGGGTTTGTTTGTACAGTTGCCATGGGGACAGGTTTTAGGAAGGAGCTGACTCCTACACAAATAAAGGATGTCTGGGATGGTGCGTGTCTGTAGAAGGAGTGTACACACACACACGTCTCCAAATACGTACCTACTTCACATAGAATACTTGAAATTGTCTTGGTCCAACTATACAGTCCAAAACATATTGGGGCAGCGTGAACTTGAACCTTTCCTGGAATATACACACAGTTTACCAATAGAACAAAGGTATACCCAAACGCGCTACAGCCCAGCTGTAAACAAAAGGCTCCGATGGGAGACGATTTATGCCGAAAACATAAGCCTTTTGTTTGTTTGTCCCGTCAATAAATCTATCAGATTTACCCAGCAACAGAGGGCTCCTTTGTCTTTATCCTCCCTGATCGTCACCAGTTGAAGTATCCTGGGGCAAATGTTTTTGTTTGTTTGTGTGTGGATACATACAGCTTAATTGCATACAGTCATTCATTCCTACGTGGACCACACCAGAACATAACTACTGTATAACCATGTCACACCAGTGAGAAAAGGAGTCCCGCCTGTTACCAGACTTTCCAAAGAGGGGAAAAATACAGAAATTATCAGGCAGAATTTATTAGGAATATAGTACCCAGAAATCGAAAAATGAAAGCAGAAAGACTGGTAGAAAGACTTGTAATAAGAATGTCATTGCAATGCATCCACTCGAGTTCACATTCGGACAAACCTAAGAATCTGCACTTGTAGCACCCCTTTCTGATTCAATATACACAACTCCAATGTGAGCCGGGATCCTCCAAAAGCCCACGTCTTCAGTCCAAAACCTTTAAAGTCCCCGAAAGTGGTAGCAAAGGCAAACTAGAAATATTTAAAACATTACATTCTATCCTCATTCAATTACGGGTAACGTACATTCCCTTATACTCCATTTTGCTCTCCAGAGCGGGTATCCCTTGTAACACTACAAGGTACACCTTTACACTAAGGTACCTTTCATAAAGAGCACCTTAAAGTAGTGTAACCCACTATAAATATTTTCTTTGTTTTTTTTTGCATACTGTATGGCTGTTTGGGGCGATTGAGGTGGATGTAGGAAAAGGTGGTGTGAAAAAGTGAGAGAAAAGAGAAAAGGCAACCCAAACGGATGGTGGGTGAGAAAATAAGAGTTTATAAAGCAGTGGATCATGTCATCGATTTACAGCTCCATACAAAAGACGTACAAAAAAAAAACAGCACCAACAGACACGCAGTGCTCTCACATGCCAGGGTAGTGTTCATTAGGGATAGCAACGGGAAACGTTTGCAACAGAACACGAACATTTGCATTTCTTATTTGACATGTCCAGGTAGTCAGCTTTCTTCTGTTTGGTCCCTAATGAACACGACCCAGGGAAGGGTGAATGAAAAGGGGATGGTGAGAAAAATAAACGAGAACAAAAGCAACCAAAGACAGAAACCAAAAATAAAGTAATTACATATTAAGGTGCTTAAACAATTGTTCTGCGGCCAGTGTCCTTCCTATGTGAATACATACTCATTTACACGCGGGAAAAAAAGGCCAAATAAATTCTTAAAATCACATTCATTGAACACAAAAAGTATGCCTAACAAATGTTATTCAAATACATTGTAACAAGCTATTGCATTGACACTAATCGTTTCATTCATTCCGGACAGTAAAAAGGTCGCCGTCAGAATGATCTAGAGAAAAAAAACAACGCCAGGAAGATAACTATATAATTCAAATTACGCCGCTTATCTGATTATATTCATTTAGAGTGAAGTAAAACATACCATTTGGACAAAGGCAATGAATGTGGCGACAACATTAGCTAAGTCATTCCTAATACAGTATTCAACAGCGATCTTAAAGAAAACCTCGTCATAGAATAAAATAACACCATTTCAAAAAGGAGGCTTGTGTTATTGACACCTGAAGGTTTGTTGTATATTGACAAAAGTAAATGTCAGACTTGACTGGGAACAAATGTAGGCTATTGTCTCGTTATCTTAAACATGGCAAGGGGATTTTGCTATGGTTGAAATGAGCCAAAAGCACACTTTACCTTAGGCCACTTCAACTAGAAGAAAGTACACAAAGTAAGCTGAGAAACTTGTGTTGCTCTATCCAAAGTTATATTTATGGACGGAGACATCTAAATGACGTCCTATCAATATTCAATGCTTTTCCCACTATAAATATCTTCACATACAAGAAAAGTGGGAAAACGGGTTGCTTTTGCATGTTTTTTCCAACGGTATCAAACTCCCAAAGCCCTATCGACAATCCAATCTAGCTGTCACTTGTAAAATCCGTAGTGTACTCATACATTTCAAGTGAGAATAAGGATAACTCGCCAAGTCCATCGATCAATAAAATCCCAAATCTATAAATATTATTTCCCATCTAAAGTACAAAATGTACTGTAATTGTTCAAACAGAAGGGCTAAAAAATAAAATATCGACGATTCCACATTTGAAATAACTCGCCCATATAAGAGTTTGCAAACACTATAAAATGAGAAACTGGAATTGACTGTAGGCCCATAGAGGGCAGATATCTAGAGCCTTCCGGTGCAAATAGAAGGCTCTGCAAATGTATTTATATGTTTTCAATATCAATGCATTTGCCTCCAAACACATCTTACCCTATCCCGTGGTATCCAGCAACACTTTTGGGTATCATGCATCATCATTTTCACTGGGGAAATAGGTGAGTGTTCCTGTGTTGGTGTATAACATTTATGGGGGGGGGGGGGGGTTCTCTATTGATTTAACACTGAGGAAAAAGGGGAAAAAAACATGTCCAAAACCAAGATGGCTGACATGTTGAAGTCAAGGCAATCCTGAGTGGCAGTTTACTTGGCATCTCTAACTCTATCTTTACCATATTTGACCTTTCTGAATGTTACACAATCAACTTATCAATGCAAGTTATTACATTACTGGGTTAAAATATATCTAATAAATCAAATAAAGCAGATGTCAACATTTAAAGGTGGCCATCTTGTTTGGCTACCCTTCCTTCAGTATCTGAGGTGAAAGGAATTCAAAAGTATGGATCTTCTTCTACAGCTTCTCGATCCTTTAGAAAATAATTGTTTAATTAGTGGAATAGTCTCCTTTAGAGTTGGCTAGTTAGAGCTAAAACAAAATATTTTTTTGTGACATTGTCGCACATGCTTGAGCAAGGCTTCTTGGAGGTCATCCTAGGGTCAGCTCCACCTCCCCCAATCTTAACCTTAATTAACCATTGGTGGGGAAAGTGCAAAACTGACCAAAATCAGTGTCTGGGGGCAACTTTACTCCGGGTTGGTTGTGTCCAATATGGGTTGTGCTAGAGATGGAAGGGTCCAAGTAAGGAGGGTGCGGGGGTGGACCGGATTCATCATTACAGTTTCTTGACGTAGTTTCCTGGAAAGGTTCCAAACTGCTTGCTCCGTCGGGAAGTCCCTTTTTAAAAACACAAAAACAGAGATGCCAATTTTCCACTATGTAGACATCCACGGTGACATTAAAACATCATTATAGGTCGTAATTGTAAGCGAGAATGTGTTTAATAAAGGATAATAATAAACAATGAAAGGTGTCCGTTTACATACTGTAGCCCACTAGAAGTGATTGATTCTAGAATTTCAGTGGTTCTTCTATTGTGTATTCAAATATTGCAAAAAACACAAATGACTCCCTGCACCGTTAAAATAAACCCAAGACTGTACATTCAAACTAAAGTTTATTTTTCAGAAGCTGTCTGTGTAGTTAGTAGCATTCCTACCAGACTGCAATGTAATCAACATCCAAATCAGGAAATGAAAGATCTCGTCGAGCTAATTGTAAGATTTCACAGAGGCCCCCCAAAAATCCCATTGCAACATGGCTGGACTTTGAGGAAGGAAGGAAATACAAGGACCTAGAATTGAGGGGTCAAATTAATTCTCAGTGCAACCAGTCTTTAGTGGATAATATCACCGCTTGGTATCTGGCGGTGGTCAAAATGGATTAGGTGGACATTTCAGAGTGGGAGAGGAAGGCCCTGTTCTGAAACAACTCCTACTCCCTAGGCACTTCGACTAGCCCTTAATTCCTAGACACTTCCCCTAGCCCCTAGGGAATTCCCCTAGCCCCTTCCCCTAGCCCCTACTCCCTAGGCACTTCCCCTAGCCCTTAATCCCTAGACACTTCCCCTAGCCCCTACTCCCTAGGCACTTCCCCTAGCCCTTAATCCCTAGACACTTCCCCTAGTCCCTAGACACTTCCCCTAGCCCCTAGGGAATTCCCCTAGCCCCTTCCCCTAGCCCCTACTCCCTAGGCACTTCCCCATAGCTCCTAGGCATTTGTA
The DNA here is from genome assembly GCF_045791955.1 of Oncorhynchus clarkii lewisi. Taxonomy (NCBI): domain Eukaryota; kingdom Metazoa; phylum Chordata; class Actinopteri; order Salmoniformes; family Salmonidae; genus Oncorhynchus; species Oncorhynchus clarkii. Next base: position 17,267,148 of record NC_092165.1, read on the forward strand.
AATCTGAGAGGACTGCATAGAGCTAAGTAATGTGGCAGAAATTCCTGCTTGCCTATCAGAGGGCAAGGTGGGACCATTACCACATTTCATATCCTTATCAAAGTCTTTTAGATGTACGCCCCAAGTGCCTATAGGCTAGCGGTTGTTTCAGGATGGAGCTGAAGTGTGTTGCACTCAGGCCACAGGCAGTAGATCACACAAGGAACTCGAGCACCACCTACTGGTCAGAGTGAGGTAAGAGTTGAACATAAATGCGATTCAGTATCCACTGCTGCAAATCTTCTAACTTGCAGGGCTCTCTAACCCTGTTCCTGCAGAGCTACTGTCCTCTAGGTTCACTCCAATCCTAATCTAGCACACCTGATTCTAATAATCAGCTGGTTGATGAGATGAATCAGGTTAGGCACGACTGGGGTTGGAGCAAAAACCTACAGGAGGGTAGCTCTCTAGGGACAGGGTTGAAGAACCCTCTACTACAGCCTACCAGAGCGTGCACCCTTCGATCCTCCTTATAACCTTGAAACTATTTCCGATCTTCTGTCATGACTGAATAGACAACAGCTTTGCTTTTTAACAATCAAGTACTGCAATTCTGTGAGGAAAAGGTGAAGAATTTATTCTTCTCTCTTACCGACAAACCAGCCGTCGTCGCACTTCTCCATGACATCCACGATGTCCCCCTCCTTCAGCTCCAGCTCGTCCTCGTTACGGGGCAGATAGTTGTACAGGGCCTGGAACCTGGGGGGGACACAACCAGGGCTGGGTGAGAAACGTGGCCCACACCACTATAGCTTTGTGATAAGATCATTATCGATGGGTGATGTTGATGTAGGCAGTTAGCCTAGCGGTTAATTGGACCAGTAACCGAAAGGTCGCTGGCTCGAATCCCAGAGACAACTATGTGGAAAAAATGTGCCCTTGAGCACTTAACCCTAATTGCTCTGAATAAAGAGAGTGTCAGGTCAAATGTATGTTGATGATAATGCTGATTGTACAAGTGATAAGGGGGCTATGCTGACAGATCATACCTGACTCCAAATGAAATAAATGTAACGCAGAACATCTGAGATGATGTTGCTGAAGATATGATTACTAGAACGACCGATGGGGCCACAACCATGGAAATATTAACCCACATAGTTACAGTCCTATGATAAGAATATTGTTGTGTCAATGATTGAGATACATGTATCACTAGCCACTTTAAACTATGCCACTTTTACATGTTTACATACCCTACATTACTCATCTCATATGTATGTACTGTACTCGATACCATCTACTGCATCTTGCCTATGCCGTTCTGTACCATCACTCATTCATATATATTTATGTACATATTATTCATCCCTTTACACTTGTGTGTGTATAAGGTAGTAGTTGTGGAATTGTTAGGTTAGATTACTCGTTGGTTATTACTGCATTGTCGGAACTAGAAGCACAAGCATTTCACTACACTCACATTAACATCTGTGTATGTGACAAAGAAGATTTGATTTGAGATTCTACTGTTACTTACAGGTCTCCTCCACCATGGAGCGAATCCTGCACAAACCTCTGAGACAGAGATAGAGAGACAGAGAGAGAGAGCGAGAGAGAGAAATAAGTACACTGTGACAAACAGTTGATATGGTGATATAAATCCAATGCTTTGGAGAGTCACACTTATCATTTGGCTCCATTCCCCTTTCTGATGAGAACAGAATCAAATAAACCCCCGTATCCACTCCTTAACAAAAACACACCCAATCTCATTGCTCAATCCCCCACGAAGAAACAAATGCACTACAATGTGGTCCAACAATATCATGCACTGAAATCCAGGGGTAGCCAACAGGGTATTTATTAGAGGACAAAGACTACATTCCCCACAATGCACAGCTGCTAGTGTCACGCCCATACCCTTCGACCTCTAACAGGCGACAGACAGGACCTTCGGGTCGCGACAGGGCTACGGGGGGGTTTACCGTCGACCGCGAGGAGGTCGTGCTTAAAGGGAGGCTGAAAGAACCAGAAATGCGACAACAACAAGAAGACAGACGGCCGTCAGCCTCCATTTTCAGAAAGAACAAGAGCAGGCATTTTGACCACAGAGAATCACTGGTATTGTCCCGAAGGACACCCTATTCCCTATATAATGCACCATTTTTTGTTACAAAGGTAAAGGTTAGTGCATTCTATAGGGAATACGTTGTCATTTGACACAAAGACACTTCGGTTGCAAACTCCTGAGCCACTCATGCTTTAGGCAAGGGCGGTCTTCCCATGCATACAAAGGCATACACCGTTTATACAGCATAGGTGATTTATACCACCTCTTATAGGCTACACACAATACATCTAAAAGAAGCTAGCCTGGGTACACACACAGGCACTCTCTCATATTAACACTGGCATACACTGAGCATATGGGCATCTGCAACCAGACGTCCAACATGCTGCTAATTTACGCATTGTTATCACACAGCCACACACACACACACACTTCACTGGTCCAACAGGTGAGTAAATCAAATGTATTAGGGCACAACACACACATACACACAGTCTGTCAGGGTTCATTTGAGTTAGCGTTTCTTATAAGTTGTTGTAACACAATATGAGCACCTGTAGTGTCTTTTTTTACCTTGATCTTAGGGGACCTGGGCTCTGGAAAGGGTACGAGTGGAGGGGAGGGAGAAGGAGAGGAAGAGAGAGGAGGAGGAGGAGAGTAGGAAGGGAGCGCATGTTGTGCATCAGGGATGGGGGAGGTTGGAGGAGAGGGATGGGGGGGAGCAGGGGAGACCAGGGGTGGGATGGGTTGATGTGAGGCCAAAAGGGAGGAAGCGAGAGGGGTGTGAGAAGTGGGGGGAGGAGGAGTAGAGGATGGGCGGGAGGTAGGGAGGGGTGAGGTGGTGGGAGGCGGAGAGGTGAGAAGTGGAGAGGAGGGTGAAGGAGAGGAGAGGTGAGCGGGAGAGATGAGGGAAGTGGGGGGAGGAGGAGTAGAGGATGGGCGGGAGGTAGGGAGGGGTGAGGTGGTGGGAGGCAGAGAGGTGAGAAGTGGAGAGGAGGGTGAAGGAGAGGAGAGGTGAGGGGGAGAGATGAGGGAAGTGGGGGGAGGAGAGCAGGGTGGCACAATCTGTGGCGAGGAGGAGAGGGGGATTGGGGGAGGGGGAGAAAGACGGGACAGTGTAGGAGAGGAAGAAGAGATAGCCAGGGCTTCAGCTGGTTGTGAGGCAGAGTAAAAAGCGGGGGATGGTGAGGAGGGAGGAGAGACGGGGGGAGGGAGGAGGGTGATGGGCTCTAACTGTGCCGGGTTGCACAAAGTGCTGTGACAGCGGGCATCAGCCTGGGAAGGGAAGGAAAATGTGACATCAATCACACCCAGTGTCAAACCTCGAGCTGAATCACCATTCCAAAATGTAGGTTCATTAACGAAGCATTATTCCGCATAACCAAGTAAAATGAGCCAGAAAAGGCAAGATGTGAAACTACAGGGGTTTAGGGTCAATTCCATTTCATGACTGAAAAGCCTCCATATATCCATATATGAATTATAATAAGTACATCTTAAATGTATTATCAAATTGTGTAAAACTGTTTGGAATTGGCTCGGGTTAGGTGTTAGCAAGCATGTGCGTATGCTTCAACTTAGTCTGAAACCTGGTCCACACATCATGCGCTACCTCTGTTTTCAGTCCCTCTCTGTGGACAGTTATAGTACCACAGTCTACATCAATGTTCCTTTCTTCTTCCTCCTCCTCTTCTTCCCCTCCTATAGCTTCCTCCTCTTCCTCAATGTACAACGTCATCGGCCTCTGAGAACCCGCCGTCCTCCTATTCACCCTTTTTGATTGGCTGTCCTGCGTGATGGACATGGGCTGTGCAGTCACGGGCCTATGAAACTCCGTCTCGAGGCTAACCCTGCTCTGTGATTCGTTGGTCAGTGCCACGTGCGGGGGTTCCACGGCCGGCCTGAGAACCTCCCCCCCGTCTTTGTCATACATGGGCTGATCCAGGATCATAGACAACAACTGATCATAGGGATCTTCCACTTGCTGCTGAAGAGATACTGGCTGAGCACTTGGCCTGTACCATGGCAACAAATCTGCGGGAGTGTCCGCCGGCTCGGGTTCAGCGCAGAAGAATCCCCCTCTGCCTGCTAGGGACAGTGGTTCGTTCTGTTCACTGTCTCTTAGGCCCGTCTCTTCGAGGTATCCCAGGAAGGAGTCGAGCACGGGGGAGGGAGAGGAGGAGTCAGGAGGAGGGGGCGGAGAGAAAGGAGGGACTGAGGGGGGGGAGTCTAAGTCAAACAGCCACTGCTTGACAGCCGGGATGGAGGCAGCGAGACGACTGGATGCGTTTCGGGGGGGAGGGGTGAGCCCTCGTTTGGGCGGTGCGGGAGGGGTGGCCCTCCGTTCTTGAGCTTCCAGGAAAGGGAGGAGGCTCGTGGGGATGGGGTACGGCGTGGGTGATACGGGGCTATCGGAGGAGGGGGGGCCGAGGACGAGCCACTCGCCGGGGGCGGCCTGCAGACGGCGGGTCTTCACAGGAGGAGGGGTGTGGGGGGAGGGGGGCGTGGAGCGAGGAGGATGGTGGTGATGGAGGTAAGGGGGGGTGGGAGAGCTGTCGAATGGCTCCGGAGGGAGGGAGAGAGAGAGAAGGGGTATAAAAGAGGAAACTTACACACCAGGAGTGGAGAAGGTGTGAGGGACTGAGGGAAAGAGGAGATGCACACAAACTCGCCCACACTGCTCGTCCCTCTGCCATCCAAACCCAACAGTACCCTCTCTCCATCTCATGTCATGCTCTACCACATACACATATTTCACCAGGCTCAAAATGTTCTACACGCGTCTGGGTCCACTTGTGTGAAGCCTCTCCGTTAAAGGGATAGTACGGATATTTTGACATATTTCGGTATTTTTTTCCTTACCGTGAAAGCAGTCTGTGGACAAGGAGGGACTGTAAATCCACACTCAAATATCCCAATTAGCATTGTAATGCCATCCCTTAGGGTGGACATGACTTCCTCTTTAAGCCACAGCATGTCGACAGCTACTTGAGACGGCATGGTACATGTGTAGGTTTCTTAAAGGGGAGGTAGTCGGATCCCTAACGCATTTACAGCGCTTAGGAAAGAGGCTTTACACAACGTCCAGAAAGAGGACACTGTGCAAGTGACAAGACTTGCTTACTCGTTGGGGTTTTTACGCTGGGTATCTTTAAAGCCCTTTTGACAACTGCTGATGGAAAAAGAGCTTTCTATATGTATCTTTTTGGTGTCGATTGATTAAGACTTAAAAAGGTGGCTTCAGCGATATGACATCATCGTACACAGCGCGGCAACTTGTTGCTCACTGACATAAAAAAACACAACAGAATTCAAATCTGCCAAGACAGACTGTCACAATTGGCTTACTCCAGTTTGGGCCCTCCCCTGAGGCGTGTCCCAATGGTGGCTGAATAGTGTTTAACACTAGTTACAGATCTAGGATCAGCTTCCCCTCCCCCAATCCTACCTTAACCATTAGTGGGAGAAATGCCAAACTGACCCAAGATCAGCATCTAAAGGGCAACTTCACCCTGCACCAGATAACATGTGGCTGGAGTAACTTTGAAAATCAGAGGATGGGCTCATTATAATAGGTAGAACAGAACCCTATCAAACACCTGTTCCAGCCATTACCATGAGCCACCCTCCCTTTCACCAGCCTCCACTGGTAACTAAATACTGTAACAAGTGACCTGCTCATTGGGCGCTGCACTGTGGCTCCCATCTGCTTCAGCCTCTGCAGCCTAATGTTTGTACGTGTGTGTATTGTATACTGGAGCAGAAGACAACATTTACAGTCTTTTATGGACCAATAAAATCATTCTTCTTCTCTCCCTACCTTGGCGGGCGTGGAGCCCGGTGTCCTGTTGCTGGGGTACCCGTGTGGGTCTGGGTGGTGGGAGGGGGCAGGGCTCTTGGATGGCGAGCGTTTGACGATGTCTATGTAGGCCACGGGGAAGATGCCCTGCTTGTTGGTGTCTGGGATCTTCCCCTCGTACCAGTTCTGGTCCACCTGTCTCAGCAAGACTACCCGCTCACCCTGCAGATTGTATACGCAGGTGAACACACATGGACAGACGCACAGATATATGTGCATATCAACGCAGGCAAACACGGGAATTTAAGACACTTCAGTGAACAGATATGCACATTGAACCATGCACAAATCACACCAACACGCACAAATTTGTGCACACACACACACACACTCCTTACCTTGCGGAGCGACAGTTCCACGTTAGTGTCAGCGTTGAAGTTGTAACGGGCCACCCCCTCCCCAATCTTTTTGACGTGTGCTGGTGGAGGAGGCCTAATCGGCTGCTGTTTCTCTGGCAACAGCATCTTCTGTGTGTGTGTGTGTGTGTGTGTGTGTTTGGAGAAAGCGATGGGGGAAAGCAAAGGTCAGAGAAGTAATCAATTAAACTGCAAACTGGATGATAACACACACACACACACACACACACACAAACATAATCATTATCATCTGAAACACACACACAAACATAATCATTATCATCCGAAACACACACACACAGGTAGGCGGCAGGTAGCCTAGCTGTTAAGAGCGTTGGGCCAGTAACCGAAAGGTCACTGGTTCAAATCCCCAGAGACCGCAAGGTGGAAAAATCTGCCTTGAGCAAGGCTGTTAACCCCCAACAACAACAACTCTCCGGAACTGATTCAGAGGGGTTGGGGTTAAATGCCAAAGACATTTCAGTTGAATGCATTCAGTTGTGCAACCGACTAGGTATCCCGCTTCTCTTTTACCCCACACACACTCAATGTGCTCTACCTCTATGTAGGAGATGGGGAAGATGCCCAGTCGTCCGCGGTGCTCTCCCTCGTACCAGTTGCTGTCGATCTGTCTGATGATGTTGACCGCGTCGCCCTTCTTGAACGTCAGCTCTCTGAAACAACGGTCGCAAGATGCTTTTTAAACCCCCAAAACACCTGTCTCCATGGGCCGGTTTCCCAGTCGAAGCATAGTCCTGAACCAAAAGGATCTCTATTGAAATTGCTTTTCAGTCCAGGACTGGGCTTGGTCCGTGTCTGGTAAACTGGCAACCAATGACATGTATTGATTATATATGCGGCCCGCGCAGGAATTAAACCCAAAACCCGGGTGTTGGCAGCACTGTGTTATAAAGGGAACACGCATTGAGTCATACGGAATCGTCAATGTGACATTGTTAACCAGCCAGGAACTAGTCTCGAGCCCAAAGTCGAGGCGTGTTAAGCCGGAAACATTGTGGGAGGCAAGCTGGATGTCTAAGAGACTAGCCAAGCACCATTTCAGTATGAAGAGCAATGGCAGCAACACTCGCCCATGCACGCCTTTTCAAAGTAGGGAAATGATTAAAGATGTGAAGGTAAGCAAGTCACTGCTTTTTAACCTACAATTATTTACCCACTGCACCATACCAGCGTCTATAGTACAGTATGTGAACCAAGCAATTTTGTACGTTGACATAGTAAAAACATTTTTTTTTTAAATACGAGGAAGAGTCCTAGAAAACCAATTTATCTTTTTGATTTAAAAAAAACACAAAAAAACATAAATCCCAATTTTCACTTGTAGACACTGGAATGGGCTGGAGAAAACAAATATGGAGGTCACTGCCCATAACTGCGGTTAACTTTGGCCCCCTCAAAGAAAAATGACCGTCTTGTTTCAAGCGCCGCGCGTGCCCAGCCTACATGCTTCCAAACCAGTGCAGCACACGCCAAGGTACCCTGCATCTCCTCACCACACACGTGCATTTCAATTGCATTCAGCCACTCTACTCACTTAGCAGTCTGTGCCTTAAAGTCATATATAGCTCTGGCAGGCTGTTTCTGATGGAGGAGAGAGAAGAGAATGAGTTGGGTCATCTGCTTATGGGAGACCTATGAAGATGAGAGATGAGAGAGGGAGGTATATAGAGAAAGGGGAGAGAGCAGTCTTGTGTTACCAGATATGATACAATTATATTGACATGTCAAGCTTATCAGGACAGTGAAATGATTCTTATTGAATCAATCAACAACTAGGTAGAGAAGAAAAACAGAAGCCTGTTCAAAATAAAACGCATCTTCTAAATAGGAGTACCAGTGTTTCCCCTAGAATTGAATAGGGGGGGTGTCTAGCTCTTTGGACCCCACCTAAAAGAATGTGGATTCAATTGAAAATGTTGCAGATTTAATGTGCCCACCACGGGTAAATAAATAATCTATGGGAAACACTGGAATGTACTGGTTTAGCTAGGTGTCGCGATGCTATACTTCCAAGTCTCATTCACCACTCGGCTATTGGGGCCTCAAAGTTAGTCTGGAAAATCAAAGTTCTGGTTTGGCTACCTCTCTGTCCGGGGTGGCTCGTCTGGTCTGCCCCCCTCCCCCGTCGCTGGTGGTTGTGCTGTACCCCCTGGAGGCATCCTGCTCTGTGAGGGGGGGGGGAACAGCACAAGGGTCAGGGGTTATCATCAGGGTCAACAAAACAGTGTTACCATGGCGATGGGACGACACATGCACAGTGGCGCCGGGAGGCACGTTCAGAAGGGCGAAACCGTTACAGCATGCTCAGATAGAAATGCATTGTGCAGAAACTGACACGATCGTCTTTTATGCAGAACATCATGTTGGCTCTATTCGTTACATCTCCCATGGGAGGACTCAGAACGCTGCAGGTGGACATGCAACATTACAGAGCTGACACGATTGTCTATTCTCCACGATTAAAAGCGGAACGTCTGTTCTACTCAATGTATTCTGTGTCTTAGCGTTCTGCAGCGTTGCGGCCTCCCTGAGCAAACCACGTTGGTATACGTAATGGGCGATGACATCATTCAGGGTAGTGACATCATTCAGGGTAGTGACGTCATCCAGGGAATGAGTGTCGGGCAGGAAAATGACTAAATCAAATAATGAATGAATTAAAATGCATTTTATTTCCATTTCGGGGGAAAACGCATGGTTTGGATAGCGTAGGACAGTATGATTGAAAGGAAAAGCATGCACGTCACAGAACCGGAACAGAACATTTGAACAGAAGAGAACAGAAGGATAAGTCATTTCAACCAGCAAGCACATACAGTGAGCTCCAAAAGTATTGGGACAGGGACAAATGAGCAAAAATGAAAATAAATAAATAAATAAATTAAATAAAAATCGCTGGACATTCCAAAAATATAATTATCCAATTGATAAAAATCGGCCATATCGGGATGTCTCATGGTCTGACGAACACGGCTGTAGCTCAGCCACCTTCCACGGCAGACGTGGAAGGCCGACATACTGTCAGAGGACGCGGCGGATTGAGATGCAGTCCGCGCAGTATCTCCAGCTGAAACCGAAACAATTTATTTTATTATGTTACTTCGACTGACGCACGGGTGACTCTTAAGGATTAACCCGCGAGTCATTGTGTCATTTAAAAGCCAAAGTGCCGGAGCCCACAGAGTCAAAAACAGCTGAAATGGTGTCACTGTCCCAATACTTTGAGCTCACGGTACATTTCAAAAATACATCAATCCAATTGATAAACCATCCACAACATCATAAATACAAGTGGTTCAACATAACAAGGCACATAGAGGGGAGGGAAACGATACAGCAAAAACAACAACTGAGAATCAAGTAGCAAAAAGAGATCTGCGCCAGCAATAACACAACTAAACCTAGTCATGGATGGATGATGCGTCTCAAAATGATAGGGGACCAAATACAGTCAACAACAACATCATTTAACCATATAAGGGAATGAAGAGGAAGCATGCGGTCCCTGGGTATCTTGAGGATGAGCCAATAGGAACAGGGCTTCTTTAACCTCAGCTCTGTTCATTGGCCCCTTGCTGGAGCACAGTGACTGGTAGGAGGGAGGTGGTCACAGGCAGGCAGTACTGGGGGAGTTGAGGAGGGAGAGGGACTAAGGGCTGGTGTGTGTATGTATGTGTGTGTGTGTGTGTATGTATGTATGTATGTATGTATGTATGTATGTATGTATGTGTGTGTGTACTGTGTGTATGTACTGTGTGTACTGTATGTATGTGTGTGTGTGTGTGTGTGTGTGTGTGTATGTATGTGTGTACTGTGTGTGTGTGTGTGTGTGTGTGTATGTATGTATGTGTGTATATGTATGTGTGTATGTATGTATGTGTGTACTGTGTGTATGTATGTATGTGTGTACTGTGTGTATGTATGTATGTGTGTACTGTGTGTATGTATGTATGCATGTATGTATGTATGTATGCGTGTATGTATGTATGCTCCACCTGCATTGCCGTTGCCTGGCTCCTCTCCATAGGTGTCATTATTGGAGGCGTCGGTATGACGACTGTAACAGGCACTTAGCGGCGTCTGTAGCCGCGGCGACGAGCCGTACACCGCTGGACTCCCGTCGGGGTACGAGGAGCCCGAGGAGGGACCCCCCTTGCGGCTCCCCCTCTGCCCCCGTAACGAGGAGCTCCTCTCGGGCACATCCGGGAGGATCTCAGCCAGTAGCCTCCGGAGGATGCTATCGTCTGGTTGCCTAGCGCCGCTCCGGCCTCGCTCCGCTTGGATGTGTTCGTAGATATCCCTCAAGGCCGCATCCAAAGCTTCATAGATGGCTTCTTTAGACTTGGGCCTGGTACTTCGACCTCCACTACTCCTCCTCGAAGTGGGTGGAGAATCACCCTTTTTCCTCCGGAAAGGCACAGGACTGACGAGGAAGGCCAGCTTGGACATCCCCTGCTGGGTTTGGGCTGCTTGGGACGAGGGGGGTAGAGCATGGTGGTCCCCTCCGCTCCCTCCCCTTCCCCCGTGTCTGGTTTGCTGTGCCTGGGGGGGTTTCTGCCGGAGCTCCTGGCGGGCCCGCTCCCGCTCGTGGCGCAGCATGGTGGTGAAGCGGGTGTTGGAGGCCGGGCAGTGTCCTTTACACGAGCTGATGAGGTGACGGTGCTGGTAGCCCTGACCCTGACCGAGAGACTGATGACTAGGGTTGTGGTGGCTGTGGCTGTGGCGGTGGCTGTGGTGGTGGTGGGAGGAGGGGCCGTAGAAGCTCTCGACTGACGAGGTGAGCGAGCAGTGGTCGAAGTCGCTCTCGCTGCAGGAGGAGGATCCTTCGACTTGGACAAAGTCACTGAGGTCCGAGGCGGCTGCATCCTGCTCCGACTCAGAGTACTCAACCCCCGGGACAGCGGCCCGTCGATATACGAGGGGGTCGGGGAAATTGTGGGGGTCCAGGGCGAGGCGGGGTTGACCCTCGGGCGGGCTCCTCGCCTCCTGGTGAGCGTGATGGGACGTCCCGTTCCCATTGTTAATGTCCTCCTCTAGCAGAGACTCAATGGAGAAACGCCGTTTGGGGTACCCGGGTGTCTCCCTGCCCCCGCCGCCTCCTCCCCCGCTACTACTGGCGCGGGACGATGACCCGCCGGGCGTGGTTGCGCCAGACGGGACCTCGCTATCTCCCAAATCGGGCATTGACTTGGACTTCTGGATGAGTTGCTCGTATGTGGAGATGCGCGTTGGCACCGTATCGCGAGGGACCTCCAGGCCCCACGACGGCCCCCAGGGGGAGAGTTTTCGGGGGAAGAGGTGCGGCTGGCGCTCCAGCTCCAGGATGCGGACACGGACCGAGCGGATGACGTCAGAGGGCAGCAGCTGGGCGCGGTCGATGTGGTGCATCTTGCGGTAGAGCTTCAGGAAGCCTGGCGCGTCGTGGGCACGTCGCCGGTGCGGGCGAGGCAAGGAGCGGGTAGAGGACGATGCGGTTTGCCGCAACGGGTTGTCGAATACCAGTGACCCGGCGCTCTCCGAACGGGTAGCCTTGTGCCCGCCGGTGCCGCCCTGGTGCCCGTCGTTGAGCAGGTTGTCACAGCTACGCGACCTCAGCTTTGCGGGCGGCGCGTCTTCGGCGCTGCTCCATGTCTCGCCGTCCTGCCGCCGCGTCTGCCAGCCATTCTTGAAGCAGGTGACGCGCTTGAGGGGCGAGGAGGCGGGCCCCGGGTTGGCACCGTCGACGTCGCGACGGTGGGCGAGGTTGGAGGGCACGGGGGAGAGAGGGGAGCGGAGGTACGGGCCCGGGGAAGAGCTCAAACGGGGGGAGCAGGTCATGTCGCACGCGTCCCCACCTTTCAGACGATCCCATAAACCAGAGCAGCGTGGTAGAGAGGAAAAGAGAGGAAGAGAGTGAGAGGAACAGAGATAAAGAAATAGAGAGAGGGCGAAATGGATGCCATAACAGAGCACTTGAACATACTGTAGCCTTCATCATGCAATGGTGGAGAGGGGGGTGAGAACGAGAGAGAAGCTAAAACGGAGCACTTGAACATCAGTTCCATTGTGCCAATCACAGAGCGCAATGGTGGAGAGAGAGACGGAGAGATTTACAATTACACATCTCACATCCTTTTCACGATACAGTGCACAAAACATTAAGAACACCTGCTCTTTCTATGACTGATCCAGGTGAAAGCTATGATCCCTTATTGAGGTCCCTTGTTAATTAAATCCACTTCAATCAGTGTTGATGAAGGGGAGCAGACCGGTTAAAGAAGGATTTTTAAGCCTTGAGACATGGATTGTGTACGTGTGCCATTCAGAGGGGCAAGACACTGCAACGCTGCTGGGGTTTTCACACTCAACAGTTTCCCGTGCGTATCAAGAATGGTCCCACCTCCTAGAAGACATCCAGACAACTTGACACAACTGTGGGGAGCATTGGAGTCAACATGGGCCAGCATCCCTGTGGAACACTTTTCGTCATCTCGTAGAGTCCATTCCTCCGACGAATTGAGGCTTTTCTGAGGACAAAAGGGGGCTGCATCTCAATATTAGGAAGGTGTTCTTAATGTTTTGAACAGTGTATATGCAACAGAAACAGATGTACGACCGACAAAGGCAGTAACCCAAAAGATGACGAAACACTAATATTTTCTGTTGTCACCACACTATGAGAGACAAAACCTGTGAACATAATGAACGGAATTAGACACCACACAACAGACTTTATTTCACAATCCATTCTTGGGGGGGAGGGGGGGGGGGGTTCCGACGGGGGTAGGGGGGTTCACATTTTTGCTCCAGCCCCGTAATCACACACCAGACTCGACTAATCAACAGCGTGGTTATATGTTGACTTGACATGTCGATTTGTTTGGGGCATGTGTTAGCGTTAGCCTGTAATCCTAGCAGATTTCATCCATTGGCTATGTTCATTTTTTATTGATTTATTTTTGTATTTCACCTTTATTTAACCAGGTAGGCTAGTTGAGAACAAGTGCTCATTTACAACTGTGACCTGGCCAAGATAAAGCAAAGCAGTTTGACACATACAACAGAGTTACACATGGAATAAACAAAACGTAGTCAATAATACAGTAGAAAAATCTATAAACAGCATGTGGAAATGAGGTAGGATAAGAGAGGTAAGGCAATAAATAGGCCATGGTGGCTAAGTAATTACAATATAGCAATTAAAAACACTGGAATGTTAGCGCTGGGCTAAGACAAAAATGTGCACCCCCTGAATTGGACTGAGAAACACTGAGTTAGAACGTTCCCATTAGCTCGTGGAACATGGTCATTTGTTTACAGTGTCAACACAAGGCTATTTAGACTGTGCTGGATGCTCCTTGACCTGGAAGAGGCCCTCAGCATAGCGTGAGAAGAGGAGATTTGTCTCTCAGTGGACTTGTGTACGGTCTGATTGCTGTCGGGCATAGAGCGAGTGAGCACAGAGAATGTGTGTGTGTGTGTGTGTGTGTATATATATGTGCGCGAGCGTGTGTTTATGAATGCTTGTACATCTGCAAGGGAGAAGTTGTTAAGATTGAGTTTGTGTGTTTTTGAGTGTGTGCGTTTGAGAATGCTTATACATCGGAAGAGAGGAAGGTTGATTGTACTGAGTGTGTGTGTGTGTGTGTGTGTGTTTGAGAGTGCTTACACATCGGAAGCGAGGAAGGTTGATTGTATTGAGTGTGTGCGTGTCCTTTATGGGTTTCTCATTCATGGCCGGTTTCCTCAGGGTGCAGGCTCTATAGAGATCCAGTGTGTGCATGTGTGTATATGCCTATTTATGCGTGAGTGTGTGTGTGCGTGCACATACGTCTCTCTGTTTGCCTTTGTGTGTGTGTGTGTGTTGTGTACCTTTGGCTCTGGAGGGGGAGGAGGGGGAGGAGCGTGTGGCTGGTTTCCTCAGTGTGCTGCTGCCTCTGTAAGGGTCCAGTTGTTTTGGGGAGACCTGGTTCTTGCCCTGGTCACCTGACGGCTCCGACTTCCTCCTCTTCCTGTAGTCACTGGCAGCACTGGAACACAAAGTGATAGAACACGCGGTTTTAAAGCCACAATCCCACAGTCTGTCACCTGTTCAGTCATTATTTCTAAAATCAGTTACTACTTCAAGGGAGGAAGTAAGTTCTCCAATAATTCGAACGGGGCCTGAGTTTCAGCCCAGCGAAAGCCCCACCACTTTGTTTGGAACAAAACAAGATACGTTGGGAAATGTAGCGCCAACTACTCTCACACCTCAATTACTATTTCAATTCAAGGAAAAATGACAGATGGTTCCTTTGACCCAGTTCATATAATATCCTGGGTCACAATTCCCTCTGGTATAATAGCGTTCGTCGCCCTTTTGTGGATCAACAAAGAGACCCTTAACAAGGAACAAAAGAAAGCGGGAAAAATAGACCTTTAAAAGAAGTTGTTGAACTTGACTATTTCATGAAAACGTCATCCCCGTCAATTCAATTCACAATAGGATGACGGAGAACGACTGCTATTGCTCCTTAAAATTTGCCCTAGAACCTGCGCCGACTCCGGACTACACATGACCCCTGGCGACGAGAGAGTCAGTCGGCCGAACCCGGGGCTCGGCTGTGCCTTTCCTATATGTAAACCTCTCCCAATCTAACTCTCAACAAAAGCCTTCAGATCAAGACTTCTAGTGTGGGTTAAACAGGCTACTAGCCTTTCAACTACACAGAATAGAATCCCAGTCAGCCTTCCACGAATAACATCCTCTTTTCAAACATCCCATTCACTCGGAGCCAATCGAACAGATTAAGCCTAGCATCGGTGAAAGGGAATGGGAGGAGCAGGGGAGGAGAAGAGGGACAGGGTTGAAGGACAGAATCAATAGGCAGAGTGGATAATGTATGCAGGGTGTGTGTGGGGAGAGTCACCCGTCACACACACATTGACACAAACCCACAACGACGTATGTTCAATCAACAGAGCTACAAAAACACTGAGTGTCCTTGTGAAGGATATAATATGAGAGAGAGAGAGATTGAAGACTCACCTCGCCGGCCTCTCTGGAACCCGGTCAGCAGTGGGAGTGAAGTACAGCGACGTCTGAAAGAGGGCAGACAACAAAAGGGAGGGAGAGGAAGAGTGAGCGCCGCACGGACAAAGACTGGTGGAGGAGGAGGCGGCGGTGGTACACACAATGCTCAGCCCGCCACGCTCAAAACGCTCCCCCGGCTGACGGCATGACGGAGGTAGGTTCCACATGGCGTGTGTATGGAAGCTCGGATGGGCCTGCCGGTGGCGCTGAGAGCAGTGACCGCTGATTCTGTTGAACTCTGACCGTGGCCTGTTTGAGGGGTTCTTTCAGGAGGGAGAAAGGCCACGAGTGAAGTGAAGCACTAAAGGGGAGAGCGAGAGAGAGGAGACGAAGACGCGCCCCCGAAAGATCCGAAATGCACTCTTTGGATCATTGGATTGGCTCCATGTGGTAACAAAGCATAAAACGACAGACCTGAGCCCTGTGCTGATCTAGGATCAGGTCCTCTCTGTCCATATCATCTTATTCGTTTTGATTCCAACAGGAAAACCGACCCCAGATCAGCAGATACATATTGAATCCCAAAGAGGACCTATTCAAATATGAGCTTTACATCTGACATGATATACATGGGTTGACAGCAACCTATATAATTCATACAGTCTTGAGTCACATCAATAATAAGCTGTCAACAGATCAATTAGATCGCGATATAGCGAGAGAGAGAAAGATAAATTGATAGACATCATGAGTAGAGTAAGTTTTTCACGAGTATATTGGAAATACATAAGTGCAGTACTGTTTATACTGTTATATTTAAGCAATAAGGCACGAGGTGGTGTTGTATATGGCCAATAGACCACGGCTAAGTGCTGTTCTTGGGCACAACACATCGCGGAGTGCCTGGACACGGCCCTTAGCCGTGGTATACTCGCCATATACCACAAACCCCCAAGGTGCTATTATTAACTGGTTACCAATGTAATTAAAGCAGTAAAAATACATGTTTTGTCATAACCATGGTATAGAGTCTGATATACCACGGCTGTCAGCCAATCAGCATTCAGGGCTCAAACCACCCAGTTTATAATGAAGACATAAGGCCCGAGGAGGTGTGCTATATGGCCATTATACCACGGCTTGGGGCTGTTCTTATGTACGACACAACGCGGAGTGTCTGGACACAGTCCTTAGCCGTGGTATATTGGCCATATACCACAAACCCCTGAGGTGCTTTATTGCCATTATAAACCGGTTACAAATGTAATTAGAACTGACAATCACCATTCAGGGCTCGAACCAGCCGGTTTATACCTAGTAATAAACACACTGAATTGAGTCACTAGCAGAGAGGCCATTGTAAATGCAGGCAGTTGAAGATGCAATAAAGAGATGACTAATGACTGATATATGACTGATATAGATGCTGAAATATGAAAATGTCCTGCTGTGGTGTACTATACATGGTGACAACTGTCCCCATCAGTCCTCTAGTGACATAGGTGTAATTACAGTGTAATTACAATGTAGGTACATATTGTGCCTGTGTCGACGTAAGGTGGCCTAATAAAATGTATAGTCACAGTAAGCATGGTGGTTTTCATCCAAATCACACAACATGTAGGTGATCAGCAACAAAGCAATTTAAGACTGCAGTTGATTAGCAAGGTTTGCGTTAAACTCCTTATGGAATTGCCGTGCCCAGGGTTGCACAATTCCAGTCTCTTTCCATAAATTCCCTAGTTTTCCAGAAATCCTGGTTAGAGGATTCCCGGATTTCCTGCTTCTTCCCTCGATACTCCAGGAGTCTTCCATCCAGGATTTCTGGAAAACTGGAATTTTGGGGAAGTCAGTAGGATTTTGCAGCCTTAGTCATGCCTAACGAGTTTGGCGTGACAAGGAGTTGGCAAAACAGCACAGAATTTTCTGGAACCAGGCTATTCAACTCCCACCCAATCCTCCCAATCCCACAATGCTGATGAATGCCAATGTTTACCTCGGTGAGTCGGCCAGAGCAGATGTCTGGATTATAATCCAGCCGTTTTTTAGGAGGCTTGAGCCCCAAGCAGCGGTGAGGAGGAAGAGGAGGAGGAGGAGGAGGTGAAGATGGAGTGGTGGAGGAGAGGCAGTGGCGTCATGGGGGAGAGAAGACGAGGTGGAGAGAGGAAAGTGACATCCGTTAGAGCACAGAGGAACTGAAGACTGACGAGTTTCAGACACGCTGCACACACACACACACACACTGCAGTTATGATTAAGCCAATTTGAACACACCTAGTACATTATGTGAGCTCCAACACACACTCACTACTGCTAGGCACATCTACAAACCCATAACCACGAAGCAACACGCACGCGCGAGCACACACAGACATGCAGATTGTGAGAGCAAAGAGGCAGAAAGCAGAGTGAAAGGGCATATATGCACTACAGTGCAGTGATTCAGTTGTGAAGACAGACGAGCTAAAACATGACGTTGGTGGAACCATCCCTCTCAAAACTAACCTCCAGCCATGCGCATTAAGGAACCTTTTCTATGTTGTGTAGGGTTTACTCAGTGGTGGGGTCAGAGTGCAACATAAATAATATTACAGATGGAAATGTGGTACAGAAACCTGGGCGTTCCTTATTCTGCATGACATCAGAGTCGTGTCTTTTCTAGGCTGCATATTTCGAGCTGAACATTCCGAATCAAGTCAACTTCCTCGACCTAACAACAGACCGACTTAGAACAAACAGAGTGTTTCTCGCCCTTCTCCCCCAAAAAGTGTGCACTTGTACACTTCCTCTCGTGGATTTCCAAAGGAATGGGACGGGGCAAGGAATATGGTGGAACACGGGAACTCAATCCAGCCCAAGTTTAAACCAATCCAATACCATTAATCCCATAGGTCGCCTGACGTTTAGGAGGAGTGAACGAGTTGACACTTCAGGAGAAGAGGTAGGTAGGAACCAAAATGCCTAAACGAGCAAGCAGAAAGAAACCACACAAAGCTGCAACATACAAGAGGAGCATGAAGAACGGTGCAGAACGACGCTCTGACCAGATGCTGGGGACTCGTTTGTTGATTTTTGCATGTCGTTTCGATTGATCTCGGTTCTGCTCAGTTCTACCGGCTGCTCCACGAGTTTATCAACAACGGTAAGCACACACTGCAAAAGAACCTGCATTTTGTTAGCGAAAAATAGCAAATTATACAATGTAGGAAAAGAGGTCCCACCCCTTTCTAGGACAATTTTTGTGATTAAAAAAAAGGACCAATCCATATTAATTTGGGACTTCCGTTTTGTTTTGCAGTGTTTGAGCTTTCAATGTGTCGCAGGGCCAGCTGATAACGAGACAGCCACACTACGCAAAACCAATTCACCAAGACGCGGAGACACAAGCAGACCAGTCACAAGGAGCTGCACACAACAGGCGACTTGCCAGAGCACCCAGCACCCAACAGCATGCCGAAGCAACTACAACAGGAAGGGCCCCCAG
Organism: Oncorhynchus clarkii lewisi; assembly: GCF_045791955.1. Taxonomy (NCBI): domain Eukaryota; kingdom Metazoa; phylum Chordata; class Actinopteri; order Salmoniformes; family Salmonidae; genus Oncorhynchus; species Oncorhynchus clarkii. The sequence goes on from NC_092165.1 coordinate 17,285,913, forward strand.
ACTCAAGCTCCTGGAGAGCTACTGGCGCACAGGCCTTTGTTCCAACTCAGCACTAACACACCTGATTCAGGCCCAGTCTCTGTCCAGACTGAAGACCGATTATGCGTTGCGAAATAAAACAAACAGCCTTTCGTGTGAATCAGTTGTGTTACTGCTGGGCTGGAACAAAAGCCTGCATACCCACTAGCTCTCCAGGCCGAGAGTTGGACGACTCCTGGACTACATTGTTCCCACCTAGCTACAGTGGGGTGAAGACTGAACGGGTAGAAGGGAGTGGGGGGGGGGGGGGGGGGGGTATACCTAAGGCGGAGGGGTGCCGAGGTGGGAGTTACGGACCCTCACTTACCGGACGGCCGAACTCCAGCTCGGAGAAGAACTTATACCAAGGCTCGTTCTCTAAATCTATGTCATCTGGGTTTAGCTTATAGGTCTGGAGAGAGTGGAGGGTGACAGAGAAAGAGGGAGGGAGAGAGAGGAGGAACAGAAAGCACAGAGAGAAATATGGATCTCATGGTTAGGATAGGGTGTGCAGCACCAAGCTGCAGGGGCTGATGGGTAAAGAAGGGTGGGTCCAGATGGAGAGTTTAACACCAGGGTAAAGAGACAAAAACAGTGTTGCTAACCAGGGCACACACCATTACACCCCCCCCCCCCCCCCCCCCCCCCCCCCCAAAAAAAAACACTAACATTTACTCCTGAGGTGCTGACTTGCTGCACCCTCGACAACTACTGTGATTATTATTATTTGACCATGCTGGTCATTTATGAACATTTGAACATCTTGGCCATGTTCTGTTATAATCTCCACCTGGCACAGCCAGAAGAGGACCGGCCACCCCTCATAGCCTGGTTCCTCTCTAGGTTTCTTCCTAGGTTCTGGCCTTTCTAGGGAGTTTTTCCTAGCCACTGTGCTTCTACACCTGCATTGCTTGCTGTTTGGGGTATTAGGCTGGGTTTCTGTACAGCACTTTGATATATCAGCTGATGTACGAAGGGCTATATAAATACATTTGATTTGATTTAGTGTGTGACAACACACACGCTCTCCTCACCAGTCGCTCACTATAAAGCACCAAACCAGAGCAGAAAAAAAGTGTTGTAATGTTTAAACTACTACAGCAGAGGGCAATATCTTCCTGTCATAAAGCCCGACAACTCTGGTTCATTTCGGCACACCGGGGCCACGTTCAGTGGCCGAACGTGATCAAACGTTTCAGATACAGAGCCAACGTGATTCCTTATTTTACATGTCAGAGTCATGTTTACTCTACAAAGCATATTCCTATTAGAACATTCCAAAACGTTAGGTCCTGCTGAACGCGCCCCGGTTGAGTGCAAAAACGCTGAGTGCGCCGTTTTTCAACCGTTTTCCGGGGTTCGTTTGCTCTCGTTTGGTCGGTGTGGCGGCGTGTGACCTGATCAATATGGTTATGACCATTCTGAAATCCAAACTTGTGCAGCACATCATACAAAATCGCCCTCTGGGAAATGACAATCACAACATTCGACTGATTATGGTGCTGTTTCTGAACATCCATTGAATTAAACGTTGCACACCACTTCATCCTGCTGAGCATGGCCCCGAGTAAATGAGGTAAAAATAAAAGTAACGTTGGTTTAACTGTTATAATAAATTACTTGGCTGGATTCTTTCTCAAAGTCTAATTTAAACCTTCACCGTGTACTCTGCCCAATACTCTGTACTCTGAGCTTAATATTAAAAGTTCACTTTTATACCTGGAGCAAAAACTCACCTTAACTGAACATACAGAAACTCTTGCTCTCCCACCTCCTCTCCTGAATGACTTACAGCTAGAACGTCTCCTACACGCCAGTTCTGGGCCTTATTCCTCAGTCACTCTCAATGAGGTTTACCTTGGAGCAGAGGAGTGATTCACTGCAGTGCCCAGCACACTGCAGGCTTGGCTGTGACATTTACCACCCCCAGTGTCTCCTGGGAAATGTAGTTTATGAGCTGCTGGGGGGAAAAGGCTGCCCACTTTTATTGGCCATCTTGGAAGTGCATTGTGTATTGGACTTGCAAATCAGCTACTTTAGCTCAGGAAGAGGTGAACTGCACTGTGGAGGGGAGTGTAGTCTCACGAATACCTCTCTGTCTAATTGGAGTAAATCTGACCTCCTTAGGTGGTCCATAAAATGAATAGGAAGGAGCTGAATGGGAGGCGGCTCTATGTGGGCCGTGCCCAGAAGAAAGTAGAGTACCAGACGTCTACAGAGGGTAACCAGCCACACCACTGGCTACTTCATGCCACAAGGCCAGAACACTGGTGCCTTTTACCAGCTGTCTCAGCTGAGCCCCAGCCCTCGCTGGGTGACCCACGTCTACGAGCTATTTAAAAAGGGATACTTTGGGATTTTGGCAATGAGTCAGACGAACACGTGCGATACCATTTTTATGGTCTCTGCGTCCAGCACGAAGGAAGTTAGAGGTGACTGCGAGTCAATGGACACTAGCGTTAGTGCAATGACTGGGGGTCTATGGACACAGTATCTGCTAGCATGCTAGTAGCTACCCACAGACCTCCAGTCTTTGCGCTCACTGGCAGTGATCAGACTTCCATCCAAGAAGTGGACCACAAGATGTTAACAACAGCCTTCTTTATGGAAGGCCATACCCAGACAGAGACGTGATGTGTGTGAACTGGTTTTTCCAACAGCAGCGGAGAGACCCACACCACGACCAGAAACAAACACGGTGATGCGACGGAGGCTAGAAACATGGTTTATTGTGGCGTTCTTAGAGAGAAACAGGGAACGAGACGGCGTGGTTGGGATGCATGAGGGAGCCTATAGCTCACCCTGCATTATAGACTTCCCTGACTCAGTGATATTCCCCCCACGCCTGCTCCTCTCCCTGTGCTCTACTTGGATTAATTCCCACATTAGTGTGTGTGCCAAATGGCTCTCTATTCCCTATACACTATAGGGCAGTTGGCCCGAGACTTTGAATAACACTTCTATAGGGATTTGGGTGCCCGGCAGGAAGCAATGTAGTTCTGGAGAACCGGTCTAAAGACATTAAAAACGGTTGTGTTGTCCCTTTTTAATCTCAATATCAAATCATTTCTGGGTCACAATTAAGTGCCACACTGTGACTGTTTTCAATTCAAATGTTCAAAAAGAAACAAAAAATATCTTCTCTTAGCAAAGAGCAATTTCTCAAGCAAGACATTAGCTAGCTGTCTGGTAGTGGTCTGAGTGGGGAGGGGGAAAACTGAAAACTACCTGTTATTGGCAGAGAGGTTTGGAACTCTTTCTTATTGGTCTATTAACTAATTTACCACCTGGTGATGTCACCAGGCAGGTCAAAACTCCATCCCACTAGAACAGGCATACATTTCAGGCAGCCTTTTCAAACAGCTCTTACACTAAAAGGATATCATCATAATTTCCACAATTTCAGTTTTATTCCAACCTCATAGCGTGGAAATATATATAGAAACACAGGAAAATCATGTGAATGATTGCAGATACTAAACACGTTTTTGACTGCTTTAAGCTAATCATCCTTAACTTCAGAAGAGTTCCCTCTTTCATTCCCCTCCTCCTTTACCTCCCTCTCGTTCTCCTAACCGATCACCCTCAAGTCCATAGAGCAGACAGACTAGCACGTGGGTGGCCGACCCTCCTCCTGGAGAGCTACCCTCCGGCAAGACGTTGCTCCAAACCGAATCAGGTGGGTTACAACAGGGTTGGAGCAAAACCCTGCATAGCGACAGGATCTCCAGGAGGGTTGGCCAGTCCAATACAGCTCATACAATACACAACTATCACCGCTATCACAACTTCACCTCTTGCCCTCAATTCCATGTAGCAATTAGCCCCAGCCTGGACAATACAATTTTATTTTTTATTTTTATTTCACCTTTATTTAACCAGGTAGGCTAGTTGAGAACAAGTTCTCATTTACAACTGCGACCTGGCCAAGATAAAGCACAGCAGTGTGAACAGACAACAACACAGTTACACATGGAGTAAACAATTAACACAGTAGAAAAAAAATAGTCTATATACATTGTGTGCAAAAGGCATGAGGAGGTAGGCGAATAATTACAATTTTGCAGATTAACACTGGAGTGATAAATGATCAGATGGTTATGTACAGGTAGAGATATTGGTGTGCAAAAGAGCAGAAAAGTAAATAAATATAAACAGTATGGGGATGAGGTAGGTAAAATTGGGTGGGCTATTTACCGATAGACTATGTACAGCTGCAGCGATCGTTTAGCTGCTCAGATAGCAGATGTTTGAAGTTGGTGAGGGAGATAAAAGTCTCCAACTTCAGCGATTTTTGCAATTCGTTCCAGTCACAGGCAGCAGAGAACTGGAACGAAAGGCGGCCAAATGAGGTGTTGGCTTTAGGGATGATCAGTGAGATACACCTACTGGAGCGCGTGCTACGGGTGGGTGTTGCCATCGTGACCAGTGAACTGAGATAAGGCGGAGGTTTACCAATGGGTGACAGACAGACGGAGTGTGAAGAAGATTCCAACCCTTTGCGGTCCCTTTCATTTTTGTTAAAGGTCACTGAAATACTTTGAGGAAACACTAGAGAAATTATACAAAAACGATATTCAACAACAGGTTGGTCAAAACAAGCATTGTGATTGGCTGAGACGCATTCTAAGGCATACTAAACAAACAGTTCGGCACGGGTAAACCTTTGACGCCAAAAAAGGGCATCTTGCTTTCTGTTCCATATGAGAAATCCCTGTGCATCCACTGTACCATCAATCGAAACAGGATGCACCCGAGCTCAATTTCGAGTTTCAAACTTGTTTTCGCTTTGTCATTATGGGTTATTTCGTGTAGATTGATAAGGGGAAAAAAAGTGATTTAAACCATTTAAAAATAAGGCTGTAACAAAATGTGAAAAAAGTTCCCTAAGAGAGCATCTATATCATTCATATTCAAAGGCCACTACCTTTTCTAAAAATACCCCTTTCGAGGATAAATCCCCCCTCGAGCTTAAAAATCTAACTATTATATAATTGCTTCCTTACTCAACCTTAACAAGCAGTAAGTTGGACCACTTCAGAACGCTTCATAGAAATGTGTTGATCCCTCTAATGGTTCAGGTACAGTACCTCTAAAGGCTTCTTCCTAGAGCGGAGGTCAGGGGTCTCCGACTCTGTTCCAGTAGACAGAGCCTTTGTGTGTAGAGGGTTTTGTTCCAACCCAGCTCTAAAACACATCGCTGATACACTCTGGTTCTTACTATCTGGAATCGGGTGTATTCATGCTGGGCAGGAACAAAATCCTACACATCCATTGAGTTCTCCAAGACCGAGAGTTGGAGATCACTCACTTACTAGGAACCAAGGATGGTGTAGAGGGTGATTATGGGTAATGGAGTTTTAAATGGCTTGGATAATGACAATGTAGGCCAGGGGTGTCAAACTGAATTCCTGGAGGGCTGAGCGTCAGCGGATTTTCGCTCCTCCCTTGTAGTTGATTGATCAGTTAAGACCGTTGATTAGTTAGGAACTCCCCTCACCTGGTTGTCAGATGAATTCATTTATGTCCGGCAGTCTAATTGGACACCAACTGAATGGGAATGACAAAAAAAAAAACAGCAAAACACACGGCCCTCCAGGAATTGAGTTTGACACACCTCCCCAACCAACCTGATGTAAGCTAATTAAAAAATGTTAAAAAGTGACAGACATGCTTTTGGGCACTCACCGGCCTCTCCTGCTCCAGAGCGGATGATTTCCCAGGCTCGTACTCAAAGATACTCCGGGGTTCAGCGCGGTACTTTCTAGTGTCCACTTTCCTATCGGGAGGGCCCCACTGATTCCTGCTAATAAATAAATAAAGACATCAGTGTGATCTTGGACCTAGTTTAAGATGATGCCAAAGGCGCACCACTAGCCTAGGTATAGGCTCTAGGGCTAAGGTAACCCCTAAGGTGAGGGGTGTCAAGGGACTAGACCTAGGTAAGGACTAAGCCTGGGTCCAAGGCCCTTGTCTAGGCCTACATTGCAGACTAGGCCTAAGTCTAAGCCTAAGATGGAGACTAGCTAGCCATTGGTCTCGGACCAAGCGAAAGAGAAACCAGACCCGCGGTGTGTCTTACATGGTGTCGGGCGAGTCTCGCTCCCGGTCGCTGTCTCTGGACCTCAGCTGGAGGAGGGAGGGCATGGGCGGGGGTGGCGGAGGCACGGGGGAGGGCTCCCTAAAGGTCCCGGGGCTTCCGCTGCCCGACGGACTCTTGGCCAGGGGCCGGTACGTTTGTGTCCTGGGGGGAGGGTATGCCATGGTGGGGTTGGAGGACTGACCATGTGTGTCTGGGGGGTGGGGGGGGGGGAAGAGAGAAGGGGGTCGTAAACTAAGTATTCTTGCAAGTCGGGTGATTGAACACAGGACAACGTGACAAACCAGTGGCATACATTTGAATCGTCAATAAGAGATCGAGACTCTTACCGCTGTCACCGATGACAGTGTATGTGGCGTTGTGCGCGTCGGCATAGTCGTCATCTGTAGAAACACGGAAGGTGAGCAGAACAACACATACTCACATGCACACACACACACACACCCTGCCGAGAGTACCCTTTCCCCTGCATCCATTTGTGCGCACACATACAGATTCTCTACTTTCATCACTGCAGAAATATTCTGCCCGCCTCAGGGAAAACCTCAGTGGGCAAACTAAGGCTCCCTGGGTAGCTTATCAGCAAGGTGAATACTGAAGATCAACGTATAAGGACCGAGGAGAACAAAGGGCTGACTATTGAAGTTATCCTTTGAGAACTACAATGAGCTGTGTGTGTGTGTGTGTGTGTGTGTGTGTGTGTGTGTGTGCATTGTTAAAAACAAATATGCCTTGTATTGACTATTTGATTTGGTGACGCCCACACAGCGGAGCAGAGATCGCGGCGGTGCATCTGTAGGTTCGACGAGACACTGCTTCTCCCACTCAATCCCCCTCGCTCTCTCTCCTTCCTCTTTCTATTGCTCTCGTTGTATTCGTCTCGGTCTCTCCCCTTCCACACTCTCGCTCTAATTAGCTCTGGCTCTGTGGAGCTGTAATGTTCTGGCTTAACAAGGGCACACAGAGAGAAACCCACACACACAAACAAACACAATACATGCATGTCCATCCACACACACACACACTACATGACCAAAAGTATGTGGGCACCTTCTCGTCAAACATCTCAAAATTATGGGCATTAATATGCAGCTGCTATAACTGCCTCCACTCTTCTGGGAAGGCTTTCCACTAGATGTTGGAACACTGCTGCGGGGACTTGCTTCCATTCAGCCACAAGAGCATTAGCGAAGTCGGGCACCGATGTTGGGCGACTAGGCCTGGCTCGCAGTCTAGTCTGCGTTCCAATTAATCCCAACAATGTTCGATGGAGTAGAGCTCAAGGCCAGTCAACTTCTTCCACACCGATCTCAACAAACCATTTCTGTATGGACCTCGATTTGTGCAGGAGGGCATTGTCATGCTGAAACAGGAAAGGGCCTTGCCACAAAGTTGGAAGTAGAGAACCGTCTAGAATGTCATTATATGCTGTAGCGTTAAGATTTCCCTTCACTGGAACTAAGGGGCCTAGCCCGAACTATGAAGAAACAGCCCCAGACCGTTATTCCTCCTCCACCAAACTTTACAGTTGGCACTATGCATTGGGGCAGGTAGCGTTCTCCTGGCATCTCCCAAACCAAGATTCGGCCGTCGGACTGCAAGATGGTGGAATGTGATTCATCACTCCACAGAACTTTACACCAATCCGGTCGATGCTTGGCATTGCGTATGGTGATCTTAGGCTTGTTTGCGGCTGCTCGGCCATGGAAACCCATTTCATCAAGCTCCCGACGAACAGTTATTGTGCTGACGTTGCTTCCAAGGGCAGTTTGGAACTCGTTAATGAGTGTTGCAACCGAGGACAGACTGTTTAAACGCGCTTCAGCACTCGGCGGTCCCATTCTGTGAGCCTGTGTGGCCTACCACTTCGCGGCTGAGACATTGTTGCTCCTAGACAATTCCACTTTACAACAACAGCACTTACAGTTGACCGGGGCAGCTCTAGCAGGGCATAAATTTGACAAACTGACTTGTTGGAAAGGTGGCATCCTATGACGGTGCCATGTTGAAAGTCGCCGAGCTCTTCAGTATGGGGCCATTCTACTGCCAATGTTTGTCTATGGAGATTGCATGGCTATGTGCTCAATTCTATACACCTGTCAGCAACGGGTGCGGCTGCAATATCCGAATCCACTCATTTGAAGGGGTGTCCCACATACTTTTGTATACATAGTGTACACACATGATGCATGCATACACACACACACAGCCCAGGTGTTTGACCAATCTTGGTGAACAGCAAAGAAAGACAGACCATAAAGTAAGCATTTCACGGTATTGTATTAGGCGCATGGGACAAATGAAGTGGGATTTGACCGTACATACTGCAATGGACACACTGTACTGTCTCCTCCAGTCTAGTGCACTTCTCCCCACCTGCTTTGTGAACCATGTGGATCTGCTTGAACATGGTCTTGTACCAGTCCTTCGGCCTATCCACCGTCTGTGGGGAGAGGGAAAACAAATCACAAATCAAATGGAGGCTACGGACAGACGGACACGTCGGCAGGCATATGGGGCGGACACGTCGGCAGGCATATGGGGCGGACAGACGGCTCGATAGACGGACAGGACAAGGAGAAGTCTGTGTCCACAGCCATGTGTCTTTTGCTTGTCCCACACTCGGTCATGTGTCATCGGGTGACTGGGGAAGTTCATCTCATGGCAAGTCCATAACATTGACCACCACCGCGAACCTGACTAGGCAGAAAAGTGTCTATTTCTAGTCCAGAGTGTGTGTGTGTTTGACCAGACGTACCCGGATGGCCCAAGCTTGGCCACACCTCCACTAATACCATGGTTACCAGCGAGGGGCCAGAAATATTTTCCACCCAGCATCTGTCTCTCTCTCTCTCTGTGTTTTGGTCTCTCTCCCTCTCCTCTCCTAGTATCCACAGCCTCTCAATAGAGTGTTGACTAGTGTCTGAAGTACTGAGAGAGAGAGAGAGAGAGAGAGAGAGAGAGAGAGAGAGAGAGAGAGAGAGAGAGAGAGAGAGAGAGAGAGAGAGAGAGAGAGAGAGAGAGAGAGAGAGAGAGAGAGAGAGAGAGAGAGAAGAGAGAAGAGAGAAGAGAGAAGAGAGAGGAGAGAGGAGAGAGAGGAGAGAGGAGAGAGAGAGAGAGAGGCTGCTCATTGCCCTGTAGTACAATAGCGAGGACTTTGACAAAGTCCCTAATTACAGCTAGCGTACATAGAGAGAGAGACAGAGCGAGAGAGAGAAAGGGCTCTGAAGAAGAGGTCTAAAGCTGCTGACATCTCAAAAGCATTCCTCCCACTTGGTCCTGCTCACATATCAGACAGGAGACAAGGCTAGTCAGGGCCAGAGGTGCTCCACACAATGGTGAGTCATGCATCCCAAATGGCACCCTATTCCCCATACAGTGCACTACTTTTGGCCAGGCCACATAGGATTCTGGTCAAAAGTGGTGCACTATAAAGGGCATAGGGTGCCGTGTGGGACAGAGCCACCGTCAACAACCACAAGATATGAAATATAGGCTTACTGCTCTGAAGCGAAAACCATCCCAACTAAAATGAAAAACAACTTTCTAAGCCTTCTTAAAATGTGTTCTTAAAGTTTTTTCCCCCACTTGTCTTGTCGTGTGTATGACTGCCTGTGTGTCCACGCCTCACCGTGCGAATGGCGATGGGGATGCCCGTGTCATCCACGGGGCCGATGCCCTCGTAGTGGGGCGCCTTGATGACCGACACCCTCTTCTCCTCCTCTGAAAAGCGGGCGATGGGCACCGTGCTGCTCATGCTGGTGTGGCCCGACATCACCGACTCTGAACCTTCTGTATGGTGTGTGTGTAGTGCAGTGTGTAGTGCAGTGTGTGCAGGGGGAGAGAAGAGGAGGGGAAAAAGGGATGAATAGAGGGATGGAAGATGGAAGAGAGGACAGTGAACTGATGTGAGTGATTTGGATGGGCTGGCCCAGAAAACACAAACACACACACACCCACACACACACACACACCCTCTCATCTACAATGTTGGATAAGCCCTTCACAGTAGTGGTGAAACAGTTTATTAGAGATATCCACTGAGTATGCCAAACATTAGGAACACCTTCCTAATATTGAGTTACGCGCCTCAATTCGTCGGGTGGAAGGGAATCTACAAGGTGTCGAAAGCGTTCCACAGGGATGCTGGCCCATGTTGACTCCAATGCTTCCCACAGTTGTGTCAAGTTGGCTTGATGTCCTTTGGGTGGTGGGACCATTCTTGATACACACTGGAAACTGTTTAGAGTGGAAAAACCCAGCAGCATTGCAGTTCTTGACACACTCAAACCGGTGCGCATGGCACCTACTACCACACCCCGTTCAAAGGCACATACATATTTTGTCTTGCCCATTCAACCCCTGAATGACACATACACAATCCACGTCTCGATTGCCTCAAGGCTTAAAAATCCTTCTTTAACCTGTCTCCTCCCCCTTCATCTATACTGACTGAAGTGAATTTAACAAGTTACATCAATAAGGGATCATAGCTGTCACCTGGCCAGTCTGTGTCATGGAAAGAGAATGCGGTTCCTAACATTTCATACACTCAGTGTGTATACGGTACATCATAGTACATGTAGGGATGTGCAACGCCGATGTGAGTTATGCCCCGATAAGCATATTCCCACTGCCAGGTTCACTTTGTCAGCAATTCATTTCCCATTGTGTTCCCCTATCGAGTACTTCCCTTCTGCCTCTAATAGGTGTAAATACATCATATCCTGCAAACAACAATAGTCCCCATTAGATCAACTAACTAGACAAGTGCATTAAAAAGGGCCATTATTTCTGGCCGTTGAAATAAATCACCACAGTAGCCTGATGACGTGTAAATTCATAGAAATCTGAATACCGGCTATCAATTGGGATACTCTGTGTGGAGGCGTACATTGTGGTTCAGGATCGTTCTTAGCGTAAGAGTGCTTGGTTATGTCGTGGTTGTCAAGCCATATTCTGTGCTCATTATTTTGTTAAAGGTAGACTCAGTAATATGGCATTGTGGTTAACTGCAGAGCAGCTGCCTGCTTACAAAAATAATCAAAAAAAATCAGCCCAGGCTGACACGGTCGGGATCCCCACTCTCACCTGCGTTCCGACTCTGCACGTGAACCCCTCCTGGGCTGAACGAGGCGGGGAGAGGGGGGTAGGCCGGGGGTGAGGACGGTCTCTGGGGGTGGGGCGCACCTCCATTCATTGCCACTTGAATAGCTTGGCCCTGGAGGGGGGGGACATCAGAACCAGTAGGGTAAAAACAGTGCACTCCCATTTGCAAGAAACAACGTTTATAGTGGTCAAAACGTGATGGGACAGACACCCACATAATGTTATCAGCTGATTAAGACTCGAAGACTCTGTACTGAGAATTGATTAGTCTGTAATAGCAATAGGTTTTACCGGTAAGACTAAAATGGTTATACGAGTAGACTGTGATTGTTATGAGAGGAGTGCAACAGACAGTATTGGAAAAGCGTGCTGCATCAGAGAAAACACAACAGGTTAGTTAAAAAAGAAGTAGTGGAGTAGTCGGACGTCAACAAACAACATGGGCTTACTTCAAAAATCAGGTGTTTCATTATTGGTTACAAATGACACGTAAAAGCCGGTGTCAAATCTTTGTCACATTGAAAGACCCACAATCAAAAACTCCCACAATGAAAAAAAAAAAAAAAAAAGACTTAACAGGCATAGGAAAGAAGTTGTTGTACCTAAAAGTTAATGACAGTTGGACAAATCCTCACATTTGTGGTATGTGAGAAACACAAAAAAGACACGCTAAGGTGGGATAACGATGCATCCAGACGTTGTTAGAATAAGCCATCAGAAGAGTGCAAAGGGTGATGTTATGACAGTGGGACAGGGGGGGTAGGGCATACATGGGCGCCTCACTCAAGACGGGTGAGTGGATTAGTTGGAGGAGCTTGTAAACACGATATTGTTTGGGGGTGGAACAGTTTGAGGTTGGGGGGGAGGGGGACTCAAGCTTCCTTGGTGTAGCCAGTAGTTAGCGACGGGGGGGGGGGGGGGGGGGGGGGATAGTTACGTTAGTGGCAGCAGCAGCGGAGGTTAGCGGCGGCGCCTCGTCGGGGCCCGTGGTGGACGACATGTGGCTGAGGGTGGGCGAGGGTGAGGGAGACACGCCGGGGGAGTCCAGGCTGCAGATCTGGAGCTCCTCCAGGAGGCCTGCCGTGGAGGACGAATACTGGCTGAGCGCTGACACTGTCACGGGGGAGAGCGAGGGTGACCTGACCCCCATACCTCCACCAGCACTAACCATGCTAATGCTAACACCGCCGACTACGCCAATTTTGTCCATTCGGTCCCCCCCGCCGCGCTCCAAGGTGGCATATGGGGACGGGACGTATGGAGTGGGCAACAGGGCTTTGAGGCCCGCCAGGTAGTCCAGTGAGTCGGCGCTGTGGCGGTTGTAAGGGGAGCGCCGGGCGCTGTGGTTGGGGGAGCAGGGGTGAGGAGGCGAGCCCTGGTAGGATGGAAGGGGGTTATGTAGGAGGAAGAAAGGGAGAGAGTTTAATGATGCGGCTGTGCATGGTTGGATGGTCCAAACAGGGCAGGAAGTGACACTGTGTGTGACATAAAATGATGTGCTGTTTTGTCGCACTGCATTATAGTGTGCAGACTGTTGTTACCTTCACTGTGGGGTAAGAGGATTAGTGCAATCACGGTGTTTGAAGATATTGGACTCTGAAGAAAACACACTGTGCTCTAAATCTGGCCAACCCCCTGACAAACGCACAATCACAGTTAGTCTGGTTGGTTGGTTGTGCCTGACAAACCACTGTGGTGCTGTTGAAGAAGAACTGACAGAGGTTGATTAGGAAACTGAAACTCAGTTATAGTACCAGCACATTCGCTTCGGCCGGTCGAGGTGGAACTGGAGGGGGGCCTTTCACCTTCCTGGCCTCCCCAGGGTCAGAAGCTGGGGCTGGGGCCTTGGGCTCCAGGGTGGGGGCCTTGGAGCCCGGTGGTTTGGGGCTCCGCGGGGCCATCTGGATGGAGAGAGAGGCTGTGTGATGGCTTTGGGAGCCGATGGAGTCTCTATGGGGGGGAAGGTTAGAGGGAGGAGGGGAGGTGGTGAGAGCCTCGGGCTGGGGGATGGGCTGGTGGGAGGGGGGATCAGGGATGGTGACGGGGGTGAGTCTGAGGGAGGACACCTTGCGCTCTGCAGCCTGAAGCTGGGTGGAGGTGGAGGAAGTAGCAGTGGAGGTTTTGACCTTGCTGGTGCCACTGGGGATGGGGTTGGGTTCTGGTTCAGATTGGGGTACAGAAGTGGTGGTTGTGCTCTGGTGGTGGGAGTAAGAAGACGTGCTCTTGACTGTGTAAGACTCTTTGAGGACGGCCTTCTCGTTGGAGAGGGCCAGCATCCCGTGTCCGAGGGTCTTGGCTAGGAGGGAGCTGTAGGAGGGGGGGATAGCGCCTGTGGCGGGGGAGGGGTAGCTCTCTCTCCTAGGGGGCGGGAGGGGGACCTGATTGACAGCCCGTGCAGCCAATTAGAATCAGAGAAGGAAAACAGCAACAAACAACATTGTTTATCAATGGAACGATTAAAATAAAGATATGAGACGGACAAAATCCAGTCCAAAGTAAAATACAAGACCAATACACCCTTGACCGGAATATATTCAGGTTTTTTTTTTCTCTACGTTGTAAACATTTTATGAGGTTGTGGTGCGATTTATTTCCCACTTTAAAGCCAACATCATAAAAATGTGGCCTGAAATCAAACAGAGATCATTTTAGAAGATTGAAGAGATGTGTGGAGCAGACTGCTTCCTGGCTGCGTTTATTATCCCCAAATGACACAGACACACACTCACACTCCTCTGGGGGGAAGAAAGGAATCTTTGATTAGTCTCTTCATCGCCGCTGGAAAACAACATAAACTTATCAACTTGAATCAACAGAACAACTTGACAGGGGAAATTCTCTGGAGGCACTGGTGGTGAAGGAATAACACTGTCGGATTTATTCACATTATAAACTTCCCGATAAAGAAAGCTTTAATACTACGGATTCAACAATGATAGCTTTGCCACTCAACTCAATCAGTGTGGTGTGAAAACTCTGGTTAAACGGATTAAACATCTTAAAATGCTGTATAGGAATTCAACAATGCACAGTGTGTGTGTGTGTGTGTGTGTGTGTGTGTGTGTGTGTGTATTCACCTGTGTGGGGGACCTCTTGTCTTGCAGGTTGGGCCTGACACTGCGAAAGCCCTTCGCGGCCAAGGAGGAAGTGATGTCGTCGCCGTTCCTTAGGCCATCGGTGCTGCGTGACCTCCAAGCATCTGGAACACACACACACACACACAATTACAGGTCAGAGTCACACATCTCATAAAACAATTCTACGTGACAACTAGACCCCTTGATGCCAACCCATGATGTATCCCTTTTCACTGCTTATAGTGCGAGATAAATTGGATGTGAGCGTCGGGTCAAGATAAGACGGACCACGTTGAACTGCAGTTACCTGAATCTGACGAGTGAGACTCGCTCCCTGCGAGGAGAAAAGAAACGCACACATTAACGTGACTTTTGGTGTGCATGTCTAGACGCAGGGTCCTCGTCAATATGCAGCCAAAGAGACATTGGAATGGTGGGTTCAGTAGTTTGAATACATATGCAAACGAATGAGACAGACTTCTGAAAGAGGGGGAGAAGAACATTTAGGGAAGGAAAAAGGGACAATGCAATGACACGTAGAAGGGAACCGGCTAATATGGAGTGCTGTTAGAGTCACGTCTATTCTACACCATCGATTTCTAGCAGAATGTTCCCCAATGTTGTGTTCGACACAATCTATCCTCATCTGAACGTTCCGCAACGCTGTGCCCTTCTGAACGCAGCCCTGACAAAAGCCAATAGAGCCGAGACAAAGCCAGGACATTATGACCCAGTGCACACAAGAGAGATAGAAACCAGGGTCATGTTCTTTCAGCACCAAACGGAAACAAATAAGAGGGAAACGAGGAGGTACAATCTGAACTTTTCCGAATAAAAAAATGCTAGTTTTCCATTGCAAAACATTTTGCCACGCTGTGCCCTATTGAACATGACCCTGTGTTACCGTCCGCATATCCCAACTGCTATTAACGCGAGTGTCAAATAGAATATAGATTTATAAACCTATTAGAGGTAAGAGGACATACAGCAGCTAACCAGCTAGATACAGTGCCTTGCGAAAGTATTCGGCCCCCTTGAACTTTGCGACCTTTTGCCACATTTCAGGCTTCAAACAAAGATATAAAACTGTATTTTTTTGTGAAGAATCAACAACAAGTGGGACACAATCATGAAGTGGAACGACATTTATTGGATATTTCAAACTTTTTTAACAAATCAAAAACTGAAAAATTGGGCGTGCAAAATTATTCAGCCACCTTAAGTTAATACTTTGTAGCACCACCTTTTGCTGCGATTACAGCTGTAAGTCGCTTGGGGTATGTCTCTATCAGTTTTGCACATCGAGAGACTGAAATTTTTTCCCATTCCTCCTTGCAAAACAGCTCGAGCTCAGTGAGGTTGGATGGAGAGCATTTGTGAACAGCAGTTTTCAGTTCTTTCCACAGATTCTCGATTGGATTCAGGTCTGGACTTTGACTTGGCCATTCTAACACCTGGATATGTTTATTTTTGAACCATTCCATTGTAGATTTTGCTTTACATTGTCTTGTTGGAAGACAAATCTCTGTCCCAGTCTCAGGTCCTTTGCAGACTCCATCAGGTTTTCTTCCAGAATGGTCCTGTATTTGGCTCCATCCATCTTCCCATCAATTTTAACCATTTTCCCTGTCCCTGCTGAAGAAAAGCAGGCCCAAACCATGATGCTGCCACCACCATGTTTGACAGTGGGGATGGTGTGTTCAGCTGTGTTGCTTTTACGCCAAACATAACGTTTTGCATTGTTGCCAAAAAGTTCAATTTTGGTTTCATCTGACCAGAGCACCTTCTTCCACATGTTTGGTGTGTCTCCCAGGTGGCTTGTGGCAAACTTTAAACAACACTTTTTATGGATATCTTTAAGAAATGGCTTTCTTCTTGCCACTCTTCCATAAAGGCCAGATTTGTGCAATATACGACTGATTGTTGTCCTATGGACAGAGTCTCCCACCTCAGCTGTAGATCTCTGCAGTTCATCCAAAGTGATCATGGGCCTCTTGGCTGTTTAAAGCTTGGGAAATCTTTTTGTATCCAAATCCGGCTTTAAACTTCTTCACAACAGTATCTCTGACCTGCCTGGTGTGCTCCTTGTTCTTCATGATGCTCTCTGCGCATTTGACGGACCTCTGAGACTATCACAGTGCAGGTGCATTTATACGGAGACTTGATTACACACAGGTGGATTGTATTTATCATCATTAGTCATTTAGGTCAACATTGGATCATTCAGAGATCCTCACTGAACTTCTGGAGAGAGTTTGCTGCACTGAAAGTAAAGGGGCTGAATAATTTTGCACGGCCAATTTTTCCGTTTTTGATTTGTTAAAAAAGTTTGAAATATCCAATAAATGCCGTTCCACTTCATGATTGTGTCCCACTTGTTGTTGATTCTTCACAAAAAAATACAGTTTTATATCTTTATGTTTGAAGCCTGAAATGTGGCAAAAGGTCGCAAAGTTCAAGGGGGCCGAATACTTTCGCAAGGCACTGTACTTAGTTTTGGGCCCCGTTGAGTGTAACACGGCTAACTAACTAACAAATATTTATAGCTACCAAATAAATCATTGCAATCGCTAAATGTATTTTATCAGAGAACACCACATTGACTATATAGATTATAGCCAAGCTGCATACGGACATATGATGGTGTATGATGTGTTTTTATCTTCTAGCACAGTGGACTAAACTAATTACCACACCAGCTGAATCAGTTGTGGTACTGGAATAGATCAAATAAGTGGAACTGGGGGGGTACTCAATGAAAGGTTTAGGGAACACTACTGTAGAAGATGGGAGAGGTTGCTGTTGTTGGGGGGAGCCAACTGAACACAGACATACAGTACCATCAGCCTAACTAATGAATCTATTTCAAACCTCATAGGTTTGACTATGGTTTGCTTCGGGGGGAGCAGCAGAGTGGAACACTGATGACAGAGAAGCCAACACAAAGCCAGAATAGAAAGGAATCTCCCGACCAATCAGAATAAAAACTCTAAAGAGGCTTGGCTAAGTTAGCTTTCTCCTACCTCTTAAACTGCTATCAGAAATACATGGAAAGAGGGATGAGACAGTCGGGGTCAGGGAGATGACAGGGAATTCTGGGTACCCGGAGATATTCCGCGTTGACAGGATATGTTGTAATAGCTGATGCCGTCGTGTGCAAAGCCATCGCTGCGTTGCATTTTCGGGGGAGATGTCTTTCACTACGTTACCCATGAGCAACGGGTGGGAGTGGTCTATTACTTTTCACGGCAGGGAAATTAAAATGTGGTTTCCACCCCCCCCCCCCCCATTGAGCGCTAGCTGGGTCCCTAAAATGAACAGCCTGAGGCAGACCGCACTTGAATCTGTCAAATTGTTCTATACAGCAGATTTGAGGTACAAGTTGAGCTTAACCACAGATCTAAAATCAGATTATCGTACCTTTCAACCCTGGCTTTAGTCATTGGGGATGGCATAATATCTGACCCTGTATCAGTGATTAAGGCCAACTTTGATGCTAGGTCACCACACCCTTTAGACCAGGGATTGTCAAATAGGTTTGGCCTCGGGACAATTTTTTTCTGAGCTAATAGTTGGTGGGACAGAACATAATTAGCCTATAATATTAGCACAATTAATTGGCCTACATTACAAATTGAACAACATTTTTAACATCTGATAGTACATAATAAATTCATAGTATATAATACATTCAGTGACTAACAATGGTTTCGATCTGATTACGCTCCTATTCAATTATAATTTTTGTCTATTTCACTGTGTGTTGATTGGTTGTGACAAATAGGTCTACATAGCCTACTGTAGGGCCCACGACTTTTTGTGACGTCAACATTCGTTCAGAAACACTTGTCACTCTCAAAAAGTATCAATAGAAAGTTGGTAATGAAAATTGAAGGTTCGGGGAAGAATGTGCACTTCATCCTACCATATTTTTTTACCCCCCAATGCCAAGCCAGCTGTGTCTTATTTGCAATGAAAATGTTGCTGTTTGCAAAGAATTCAAAATCTCAGACGTCATTATGAATCTAAGCATGGGAACTTCAAAGTGGCCTTCCCGCCCCAGACAAGAGGCCCGACGCAGAAACATCGAAGCGTTAACTGCAAGCTACACAACACAACTTTTTTTTGGGGCTGACATATTCTGTCACTTAAAACGGGTTAAATCTGCAGTTACAAGGAAGAGGAAAAACAGTCATGGACATGGTGGAAAAACTTGTGGCCTAGGAAACTTGTGGCCTAGGAAGCCCAGGTGGAGAATTATACTCTCTTGCTAAGAAAACGATACCCTCGCTGGATGAGGACACAATTGGATTCCAGACATTGAGCCAAATCAAGGATGCGCTCAGGAGTGCTGAGTTTTGAGTGGCATGCTCAGAGAAATACAGCACAATTAAGAAACGTGCATTTTATGCACCAACAATGCTTGGGTCGCCTTACACCTGCGAGCCCTCATTTTCCTCCATGAACGCAATATAGACCATCTCACCCCGACATCCACTAGATCGTGTCCGAGGGGAGATGCAACTTTTCCCATTAAGTAACTTAGAGGCCTATATGACTGTAAATAGTAACATTATTGTGAGTGCTTATCTGGAGATATTTAGATCACAAGCTGACAGTATTTTACGTTTGATCTGTCCTTAAAGGAGCAGGCTATCCCGATACAGACATCAACTTTTTTATCTTTAAATGATTGTTTTATGTAGGATGCTACATTTTTGGTCAGTTGAAATTGTAAATAGGCCTAATTTTAAAAATGTAAAAAACTTCTATTAGGCCATATATTTGGTTCTTGTGAAAGACCCTGTTGAGCCTCATCGCCTACCTCAGCCACTTAAGTTATTTTATATGGGCCTAGGTTCGGAAGAAATAGACTCCAATTATGCCCTCGTCGTTTGTAAAATTAAAATTAAGATTATTGTTGAATTACTTGACGGGTGTAGTTTTTCTCCATCTGGTGCTGTGCAACACTTGCATAACAAGTTCGCTATATTTTCAGCACCTGGCGCTGTTCACCTATTGATTGCGCTGCGGTTGCAGCTTTACGTTTCAGCACCTCAAAACGGTCCGCTACCTGCTTTATTAGCTGACTGTCTTCTGCATTCTCTCACCCCGTGAATGAAGTTAAAATGTAACTATAGCATTATTTAGGTAGCGTAACTTCCTTCTTTAATGTAAAAAAAAAATCATAATTAATTTGGGGGGGGGGGGGGGGTCCTAATAATATTGCTGGCAGGCAAGATTTGGCCCGCAGACCACCAGTTGGGGAACCCTGCTTTAGACTATGCAATACCCTCACAAGCAATATTTGTGTTTGATGTCAGTCCATGAAGATAAAAGTCAAAGACAAACACACAACATCCCTGTCTGTTTCCCACTAGATCCAAGCTCAGAGCCAAAATGTAGGGTAAGATTGAGTCGGGGTTGCCATGGTTTCGAGCCACCACAGCACCATTTCTAAATTGGTCACGCCCAACCGTGTACAGTGCACACATCCGCTGCAAAGCACGTTGGGAATCCCCTCGACTCGAACAGAGCCGTGTCTTACCCAATCACAGCAAAGCTCTGAGAAACTGACACAAACCATCTAGTTTCTCAGAGGAATGAAAAAAGAACAAAGGGGGAAGAAAAGAGAGTTATATTGAGTGATAGCAGAGGATAAAGGAGAGGAAACGGAGTGACAGATCGTGAGAAGGACGCTGGTGCCAGAGGATGACAAACGACAGTTGTCACAGGGAGTAAGACAAAATGAAAGCAACAGGAAGTGAATGATGTCAGGGCGGTGGAAGGGAAGAGGTGGAAGAAAAGACAACATTTAAACAAAGTGGCCATTTTATGTCTTGATAGAACATGAAACCCCACAAAGGACATTATTAAATAGAATGGTTTGGGGTATTAACAAAATTAACAACTGTTACAGTAATTTACTCAATTACAGTGCATTCGGGAAGTATTCGGACCCCAACCTTTTCCACATTGTTACGTTACAGCCTTATTCTAAAATGGATCGATTCCCCCTTCAATCTACACACAATACCCCATAATGACAAAGCAAAAACAGGTTTTTCCAAATGTAAAAAATAAATAAATGGAAATATCATATTTACATAAGTATTCAGAGCCTTTACTCAGTGCTTTGTTGAAGCACCTTTGGCAGAGATTACAGCCTTGAGTCTTCTTGGGTATGACGCTACAAGCCTGTCACATCTGTATTTGGGGAGTTTATCCTATTATTCTGTGCAGATCCTCTCAAGCTCTGTCAGGTTGGATGGGGAGTGTCGCTGATTCCGGATGGGCCACTCAAGGACATCCCCAAAAGGATGATGCTGCCACCACCGTAGGGATGGTGCCAGATTTCCTTCAGACGTGACATTTGGCATCAAGGCCAAAGAGTTCAATCTTGGTTTCATCAGACCAGATAATCTGATTTCCCATGGTCTGATAGTCCTTTAGGTGCCTGTTGGCAAACTCCGGCTTCCGTCTGGCTACTACACCATAAAGGCCTGATTGGTTCTCCCATTAGCACTGAGGAACTCTGGAGCTCTGTCAAGAGTGACCATTGGGTTCTTGGTTAAATCCCTAACCAAGGCCATTCTCCCCCAATTGCTCAGTTTGGTCGGGTGGCCAGCTCTAGGTGGTTCCTAACTTTTTTCATTTAAGAATGATGGAGGCCACTGTTCTTGGGGACCTTCAATGCTGCAGAAATGTTTTTGTACCCTTCCCCAGATCTGTGCCTCGACACAATCCTGTCTCTGAGCTCTACGAACAGGTGTTTGCCTTTCCAAATCATATCCAATCAATTGAATTTACCACATATTTTTTATACATTTGCAAAAAAACAAAAACATTCTAAAAACCTGTTTTCGCTTCGTCATTATGGGGTATTGTGTGTAGATTGATGAGAAAAAATATATATTTAATCAATTTTAGAATAAGACTGTAACGTAACAAAAATGTGGAAAGAGTCAAGTGGTATGAATCCTTCCCAAATGCACTGCATGTCTTATTTGCGCATCGTCAAAAGTTGCACTGATTGACTGTGTTAGCACGGCCTTCACTTACCCCCTTCAACATCCGTGTGACTCAATGATCGTCTGTACAGGCCTGCGTATGTGTGTTAGGCATACGGGTTGTGTTTTGTTGGTGTGTGTGTGTGTGTGTGTGACAGTGGTGTGTATTAGGTGTGTGTGTTAGTACCTGTAGCCAGATTCGGGACACTCTGGACCCGCTTCATGTGGGAGCGGGTGACTAGCAAGGCGGTGCTTTTGCGAGTGTGTCCTCCGCTATCTGAGAAAGCACAGCCAGCAGCCACAGCAGCAGAAAGCAGCGCACACACACACGCACAAGCCAAAGGCCCCCCAGGAAAGAGAAGGCAAAGCACATGCATTACAACGGCTCCATTCTCATAAACAATGGGGGACGGGAGGAGGATGACGGCTCATGTCGAGATGGATGGAGGGAATAGTCTGTACTTACATACGTCATAGTATCCTATGCCATTATACACAGTGTTGTTGTTTGGCTTGTCAGCAGGAAGTTGCCCACTGTGATGTCATATCGCTGACTGATTGTCTATGTGTCTACTCTCTTGTGTGTCAATACTGAATAGAACTAAAACTATAAAAAGGAGAGATTCTATAACAATCATCACCAAAAACCTCTCTTAACCGATTGTGTGTTTGTTTACATTCTGGTCGATTCAGGCATGCAGTAAAACACACAGTAATTAAAAGTCCCCCTTCCTACTTCATATGAACTATGACCTCAGCGCAGATTAACGTTCATGCTTGCTTGGTCATCGACGTGGGAGTAATGAAATGCTGGTTACTTCTCCAAGAGGGCACAGAAACACTCTGCATGCAAAACGTTTCAGCGCACCCTGCCATTTCGAAGGCAACGTTCTGTTGGCAAACACTGTGGGATGTTCAGTGACTCAATAACTCGTGATGTAAACATTAACCAAAGCTGGAGCAAAGCTCTGATTGCAATGTCATGGAAACTAAACGAGGGCATATGCCTGGCGGACTTGATAAGAGCATTCTAGATTGTGCGGAGGCTATTGGCACCTCGATAGGTCTTGTGCTGTGAACAATTGCCATAGCAGGAACAAATCCAGACTTTCCTTGGCAGAGTAACAGACGGCGTAGGAGTGTAATAACACTAAGTGAAGGATTTGTCATCATAGCTACTGTAATGAAACACTCTATACATTTTGGGATGCGGGCCAAGTTTAAGATGGAGCTTTAGAGGCCGATTTATGAATTAAAGGCCGATTTATGAATGAGAGGAATTACGTGGGTGTATAAGTAGATCATAAAGCAATGGAATATGTGTAATGCCTCTATGCATCTACATTATAGAGCAGGGGTGGCCGTCACTCCTCCTGGAGAGCTATTGGATTAGGGGGGGGGACATTTTGCTTCAACCCTGTTGTAACACAAGGTCCTATAAGCAGCTGATTGGGAGGGTTGGGTTTGTTAGAGCAGGGTCGGAGTGAAACCCTGCAGGAGAGTAGCTCTCCAGGAGGAAGGCTGGCTACCCTTGCTCTATACGTTTCATTGATCAAGGCTGGAATCGGCCGTCCTTCATTCAAAGCTTTTCTGAATGCTAGGCTAATGCTAACAAGATGCCGATACTCTAACAGCTCTAAAGGTCTTCAAACAGATCATTTGTTATAAAAACAAATATAAAAATAAGAGATCTGTTGCGAACTTGCCTCAATCTGAATCTTGAAATGAAATGAGAGTTGTTTGGAAAAAAAATAAAAGAAACCGATGACATAGCTAAGCAACTCCGGCAGCAAGCAGTACTCAACAGCTGGCAAATGTCAACGGATATGCGCAATGCCTTGAGGTCAACATCCTAATGTGTGTGTGCGCTTGTGTTGCGTGGGGTTTAAAAACAGGCCCATCACATACCTGTATTCATGTTGAAGAGTTCTCCTAACAGTTCTACCGTCGCTGGGTACACTTTCCTGGAATAAAGGAATCAGAGATAGCGGTTGGATTATTGCCCACTGTACAGCCCTCAGATGAAACAGAAATCCTACTTCTCGTTCACATTACCTGGTGCAATTCAGCTCGTCACGCCATGTGAAATGGACATTGTGGATAATACATGTACTGTACCTCAAAAAGTTCTCCATCAGAAATAACTTGAGCGTCTGATTCGAAAACTAAAAGTCTCTTAAAGGGGGACATTTTGACTACAGAAAGTAGTGCGGTTGTAAAAACAGACCTCATTTCCTCAAATAGTTCCAACATGCATTCCTCCCATTGGTGTTAAGGGCAGCAGAATTAACATTGCCCCAGTTTTGTGCCAGGCTCAACACGACTCGTAGCCTAAAATGAACATTCATTCCTGTTTGTTTGTCGTTTTCTTGACTTCTGAAATCAGGTGGATTACTGCTTGGTTGGACACCAGTCCTAGCAGTCATACAGTAGCTAGGGTAGCTGCATCTCTGCAGAGTAGCTCCTAGAATTGAGTATCACAAGCATGTAGTCGTGGAATGTGAAACATTTTAAAAATGTTCCTTCCTTTTAATCTATATTGTATGAGGAAACCCCCTTGAGTTGTGCAGCTATTTCCCAGGGGGACAGAACACAATAACTTATTTTTTTTTTAAAACATCTAATTTATTGGAGTATATCCATTAATTTTTGCAACTATGTGGATGATAATATAAATTCAACTTGAAGCACTGAAAATATATTATACATGGATAACTGAATTTATAAAATCAACAAATCTATAAATATTGCATAATATTATAGGCTACACATAGTATGGTCTTTTGTGTGATGGCCTAAGAAAACCGACTTCCTGCTTCACTGAGCACAAGTTAGATCTACAGATACATAACTCGTTAGGACAGAGCGCCAAACAGAGGGGCGGGCAGAAACAAATGGGTTCACTTGTGGAGCGATGAGCTCGCGGCTGACGGGCGAATCAAAATCAATTAGTATACCTCAGATCTGGCACGTCTTAATGCATCTCCCCTGCCTCGCTGTCGACCAGAAACAAAGCTAACCTTACTTTTAAAATGAGGCCATTTTCCAACTTACAACAATCTTCCCCCGAAAATCCCTGGCAGAACTTAGCCTTAGTTTAGTAAGATGAGGCAAAATATCACCTTTGTTTTGAGATATTCCCTTTGAGTGTCTGCTATGTTTTTTTTTTTTATGTCACTCAATGTCCGCGCTGTCACACTGGCATAACGTCATGATAAGGGACTGATAAATGCTACAGGCCAACAATACAGCTACTTAACTGTACCGTATGTACCCGTACCAAACATACACCAAATGTAATTCCTTAATGCTGTACATGATGGGTGATGAATCAGCTCTAAAAATACTCTGGTCCATGATTGATATGGAAAAAGGCTGTGTTGGAAAGTCCAGGCATTGGTACAGTGCCTTGCGAAAGTATTCGGCCCCCTTGAACTTTGCGACCTTTTGCCACATTTCAGGCTTCAAACATAAAGATATAAAACTGTATTTTTTTGTGAAGAATCAACAACAAGTGGGACACAATCATGAAGTGGAACGACATTTATTGGATATTTCAAACTTTTTTAACAAATCAAAAACTGAAAAATTGGGCGTGCAAAATTATTCAGCCACCTTAAGTTAATACTTTGTAGCACCACCTTTTGCTGTGATTACAGCTGTAAGTCGCTTGGGGTATGTCTCTATCAGTTTTGCACATCGAGAGACTGACATTTTTTTCCATTCCTCCTTGCAAAACAGCTCGAGCTCAGTGAGGTTGGATGGAGAGCATTTGTGAACAGCAGTTTTCAGTTCTTTCCACAGATTCTCGATTGGATTCAGGTCTGGACTTTGACTTGGCCATTATAACACCTGGATATGTTTATTTTTGAACCATTCCATTGTAGATTTTGCTTTATGTTTTGGATCATTGTCTTGTTGGAAGACAAATCTCCGTCCCAGTCTCAGGTCTTTTGTAGACTCCATCAGGTTTTCTTCCAGAATGGTCCTGTATTTGGCTCCATCCATCTTCCCATCAATTTTAACCATCTTCCCTGTCCCTGCTGAAGAAAAGCAGGCCCAAACCATGATGCTGCCACCACCATGTTTGACAGTGGGGATGGTGTGTTCAGCTGTGTTGCTTTTACGCCAAACATAACGTTTTGCATTGTTGCCAAAAAGTTCAATTTTGGTTTCATCTGACCAGAGCACCTTCTTCCACATGTTTGGTGTGTCTCCCAGGTAGCTTGTGGCAAACTTTAAACAACACTTTTTATGGATATCTTTAAGAAATGGCTTTCTTCTTGCCACTCTTCCATAAAGGCCAGATTTGTGCAATATACGACTGATTGTTGTCCTATGGACAGAGTCTCCCACCTCAGCTGTAGATCTCTGCAGTTCATCCAGAGTGATCATGGGCCTCTTGGCTGCATCTCTGATCAGTCTTCTCCTTGTATGAGCTGAACGTTTAGAGGGACGGCCAGGTCTTGGTAGATTTGCAGTGGTCTGATACTCCTTCCATTTCAATATTATCGCTTGCACAGTGCTCCTTGGGATGTTTAAAGCTTGGGAAATCTTTTTGTTTCCAAATCCGGCTTTAAACTTCTTCACAACAGTATCTCGGACCTGCCTGGTGTGTTCCTTGTTCTTCATGATGCTCTCTGCGCTTTTAACAGACCTCTGAGACTATCACAGTGCAGGTGCATTTATACGGAGACTTGATTACACACAGGTGGATTGTATTTATCATCATTAGTAATTTAGGTCAACATTGGATCATTCAGAGATCCTCACTGAACTTCTGGAGAGAGTTTGCTGCACTGAAAGTAAAGGGGCTGAATAATTGTGCACGGCCAATTTTTCCGTTTTTGATTTGTTAAAAAAGTTAGAAATATCCAATAAATGTCGTTCCACTTCATGATTGTGTCCCACTTGTTGTTGATTCTTCACAAAAAAATACAGTTTTATATCTTTATGTTTGAAGCCTGAAATGTGGCAAAATGTCGCAAAGTTCAAGGGGACCGAATACTTTCGCAAGGCACTGTATGTTTGTGTACACGTTGTTTCGTACTTCAGAAAGTATTCACACACCTTTACACTAATCCATAATGTCAAAGTGGAAACCTGTTTGTCGAACATTTTAGAAATGTATTAAAAAAAAAATGAAAAGCTGAAATGTCTTCAGGGAATAAGTATTCAACCCCTTTGTTAGGGCAAGCCTAAATAAGCTCAGGAGTAAAAATGTGCTTAAATTGCATAAGAAGTTGCATGGACTCATTCAGTGTTGAATAATAGTGGTCAACATGATTTTTGATTGACTACCTCATCTCTGTAACCCACATAAAAGGATCTATAAAAAAGGTGCCTCAAATCGAGTAGTGAATTTCAAAACACAGATTCATCCAAAGACCAGCAAGATTTTTCAATGCCTTGCAAAGAAGGGCACCGATTGGTAGATGTGAATATTCTATATTTTTTTAATAAGACGCTGAATATCCCTTTGAGCATGGTGAAGTTAATCATTACTGTAGGCTTTGGATGGTGTATCAATGCACCCAGTCACTACATATGCAGGCATTCTTCCTAACTGAGTTGCTGGAGAGGAAACGACATTGAATGCTCCGGTGCTTGAAATTCACTAGTTAAAATGTTTATTGAAAATCTGCTTGAAAGTCTAAAGTTAAAGACTTGTAAATGGTTGTCTAGCAATGATCAACAAATTAACTTGACAGAGCTTGAAGAATTTTCAAAATAACAAAAAATGGGCTAATATTGTACAATCCAGGCATGCAAAGCTCTTTCCCAGAAAGACTCACAGCTGCAATCGCTGCCAAAGGTTCTTCTACAAAGTATTGACTCAGGGGTGTGAATACTTATGCAAATTAGATTTCTGTAATACATTTTTTTTTAAATATTATATATATATATATATACGGGCCTATAATGATAGGCCTGTTTACCAATTGATTCTGGAAGAATATAATTTGTAAATGCTTTATGACAAACGCATAATTCAAGCGACTTAACTATTCACCCAGACCCTCTATTAGTTTAAATGAGAACGTGTTAGTGCTGGCTTAGAACAAAAATTTGAGACGTCGAGGGTACCCCTAAACTGAAAAGTTGAAAAGTACTACTAGAAAACACCATCACACCATTATTTCTAGCCAACCATTTACAATAAAACATGGTCACACAGAAGCTAATCAAAAAGGCAACGCACAGTAATACATTAAGTTACAAGCCTTGTAAACGTTTTGTTTACAAATGCACAAGTTAGCAGTTGTGACACAGATGATTAGGTTAGCCACAGAGAGATGTTACTAGGCAGAGGGCACAGAATTGTGTTAAACAAATCAAAATATATTTTATATTTGAGATTCTTCAAATAGCTACCCTTTTCCTAGACAGCTTTGCACACTCTAAAGGACACCATTGCTCATGTTTTGGCCCAAGCAAGTCTCTTCTTATTAAGTGTCCTTCTATAGTAGTTTCTTTGCAGCAATTCGACCATGAAGGTCTGATTCACGCAGTCTCCTCTGAACAGTTGATGTTGAGATGTCTGTTACTTGAACTCTGGGAAGATATTATTTGGGCTGCAATTTCTGGTTGGTAACTGTAATGAACGTATCCTCTGAAGCAGAGTTAACTCTGGGTATTCCATTCCTGTGGCGGTCCTCGTGAGAGCCAATTTCATCATAGGGCTTGATGGTTTTTGCGACTGCATTTGAAGAAACTTTCAAAGTTCTTGAAATTTTCCGGATTGACTGACCATCATGTCTTAAAGTAATGGTCTGTCGTTTCTCTTTGCTTATTTGAGCTGTTCTTGACATAATTTGGACTTGGTCTTTTACCAAATAGGGCTATATTCTGTATACCTACCTTGTCACAACACAACAGATTAGCTTAAACGCAATAAGGAAAGAAATTCCACAAATTAACTTAACATGCATTCCAGGTGACTACCTCATGAAGCTGGTTGAGAGAATACCAAGTGTGCAAAGCTGTCATCAAGGCAAAGGGTGGCTATTTGAATGAATATATTTTCATTTGTTTAACACTTTTTTGGTTACTACACAATTCCATATGTGTTATTTCATAGTTGATGTCTTCACTATTATTCTACAATGTAGAAAATAGTACAAATAAAGAAAAACCCTGGAATGAGTAGGTGTCCAAACTTTTGACAAGTACAGTTGAAGTCGGAAGTTTACATACACCTTAGCCAAATACATTTAAACTCAGTTTTTCACAATTCCTTACATTTAATCATAGTAAAAATTCCCTGTCTTAGGTCAGTTAGGATCACCACTTTATTTGAAGAATGTGAAAATGTCAGAATAATAGTAGAGAATGATTTATTCCAGCTTTTATTTCTTTCATCACATTCCTAGTGGGTCAGAAGTTTACATACACTCAATTAGCATTTGGTAGCATTGCCTTTAAATCGTTTAACTTGGGTCAAACGTTACGGGTAGTCTTCCACAAGCTTCCCTCAACAGACACACACACAGAGCCTTATGTTCAGGGGGGATATCTCAACAGTGGATTCCTCCCTCTACAACCTACAGCAAGGCCGCAAAACATTTTGGTTGGGTGAATTCTGGCCCATTCTTCCTGACAAAGCTGGTGTACCGGAGTCTGGTTCGTAGGCCTCCTTGCTCACACACGCTTTTTACGTTATGCCCACACATTTTCTATAGGATTGAGGTCAGGGCTTTGTGATGGCCACTCCAATACCTTGACTTTGTTGTCCTTAAGCCATTTTGCACAACTTTGGAAGTGTGCTTGGGGTCATTGTCCATTTGGAAAATCGACCAAGCTTTAACATCTGATGTCTTGAGATGTTGCTTCAATATATCCACATAGATGGCATCATGAGGATGTAAAATTATTTTGTGAAGTGCATCAGTCCCTCCTGCAGCAAAGCACCCCCACAACATGATGCTGCCACCCCCGTGCTTCACAGTTGGGAATGTGTTCTTTGGCTTGCAAGCCTCCCTCTTTTTCCACCATGACGATGGTCATTATGGCCAAACATTTCTATTTTTGTTTCATCTGACCAGAGGACATTTCTCCAAAAAGTATGATCTTTGTCCCCATGTACAGTTGCAAACCGTAGTCTGGCTATTTATAGCGGATTTGGAGCAGTGGCTTCTTCCTTGCCGAGCGGCCTTTCAGGTTGTGTCGATATAGGACTCGTTTTACTGTGGATATAGATACAGTTGTACCGGTTTCCTCCAGCATCTTCACAAGGTCCTTTGCTGTTGTTCTGGGATTGATTTGCACTTTTTTCACCAAAGTACGTTCATATCTAGGAGACAGAATGCGTCTCCTTCCTGAGCAGTATGACGGCTGCGTGGTCCCATGGTGTTTATACTTGCGTACTATTGTTTGTACAGATGAACGTTGTACCTTCAGGCATTTGGAAATTGCTCCCAAGGATGATCCAGACTTGTGGAGGTCTACATTATTTTTCTGAGGTCTTGGCTGATTTGTTTTGTTTTTCCCATGATGTCAAGCAAAGTGAGTTTGAAGGTAGGCCTTGAAATACATCCACAGGTACACCTCCAATTGACTCAGATTATGTCAATTAGCATATCAGAAGCTTCTAAAGCCATGACATCATTTTCTGGTATTTTCCAAGCTGTTTAAAGGCAGTCAACTTAGTGTATGTAAATTTCTGACCCATTGGAATTGTGATACAGTGAATTATAAGTGAAATAATCTGTCTGTAAACAATGGTTGGAAAAATTACTTGTGTCATACAAAGTAGATGACCTAACAGACTTGCCAAAACTATAGTTTGTTAACTTCAACTCTATGTACAGTATGTCAGAAGTTTACATAAGTTTTAATGACTCCAACCTAAGTGTATGTAAACTTCCGACTTCAACTGTATGTATGTATGTACACAGTATATGCCTTAATTTCTAAAATATATTGACTCTTAGCTTTCATTTGACATATTGGTGCTCATGGGTCCTTTTAGATGGAAATGCCCATTACTAGTGGTGCAACGGATCACAAAACTCACGGTTTGGATCACGGTTTTGAGTCACAGATCGGATCATTTTTCGGATCATTATAAAAACAAAAAAAAGGGAGACAAATAACTGCTTTCCTTTTATTACTTAAAGAAAACAAAGCAAGGAACTTTTCAATGTTTAAATAAAATCTTAAAATTCAATACTCAATTGTTAAATTACAGTGCAATATGAGGCATGTAACCTTCCTTTGAACAATTGTGAATGCAAAAATTGCCTGTGTCCACATCATCAAAAAAAAAGTTAAAAAAGGCCAAGCAAAGCAGAACTGAGCTTATAACTTCAAATTATATATATATTTTTTTTAATGTCTACATTCTCTGGGAAGGTGGTCGACCTCTTTGCAGTCATTATGTCCCCTGCCGTGGAAAACACCCTCTCGCTGGGAACTGAAGTGCCAGGCACAGCCAGGTAGCATCTAGCCATCATGGCAATGTGAGTGTATTTACACTCATTGCTTTTCCACCATGCCAGTGGATCACCATCCACTGGAACGCCGCTTGCTGCCTTGTAGGATGCCGCCACCTCTTTGATGGTGTTGGCAAACGTCTTGCCCGTGTCCTTGCTCACAAAGGTCTCCCCGAAAAGCTCCTTCATGGCCAAATTATTTTGTGGGGGACATGCCTCCGAGTCTGCTCCTGTCGGCTCTGTGGCTCGACCCTGCAGAAAGAAATGACTTGATCTAACTATTTATGTTCATAGAACTAGAATTGTGGCAATAACATTTAATAAAAAGCCATTATTATTACAAATAATTCTAATAGCAATAGCATAGACTAAGATTAGACTGCAGTATATTATTGAAGTAATTCACTCTTACTTTTTTTTTACCTCTTCAGTGGCCACAATCTCAGTGGTGAGATCACCATGTCCTCCAGTATAGGGCAGGGTCTAGGTGAGACAGGGACTTGAACCTTGGATCCAGTGCAGTAGATCTACGAAGGTAGTCCTGTACGTTAGGGGGTTATCTGGGGTTCAGGTCCTCTCTAAATGGCAGCCTTGACATCTCTAGTGATGGTGCTGTCTTCCTCACGTGGGGCCATGGATTGTAGAATCCTTGTTTTCAGAGGTAGGATCACGGACACAGACGGTGCAGTTTCAGTGCTCAACAGGCTTGTAACCGTTTTGAGGGGTTTGACCACCTGGAGGACCTCCTCTGCCACTTTGGCGTCATCATCAGACAAGGTGACAATGTCTTTATATTTTTTCAGGGTCTTGTCTATCAGTGCAGAGTATACAGCTGCCTGCTGCTCAAGATGGCGCTCCAACATGTCATAAGTGAAGTTCCATGTTGTTGGGACATCGTGTATGAGATTGTGGGTTGGTAGCTGTAACATTTCTTGCTTGGTCATAAGCACATGAGCGGCTGTTGTGCTTCGGTGGACAAAGGAAACCACCTTCCTGATCCTCCCAAGGAGGCTGTCCATCTGGTTCACTGAGATTCCCCTTTGGGATGCTAAATTGATCACATGTGCAAAGCAAGCTATCTGTGGCCCCAGTCTAGCTTCTATCACTGCATTTACTTAGTTCTTGGCATTATCTGTGGTGATTGTGATATCGGGCCTCTAGCTTCTACTCTGCTACTGCTCCTAGCAGTACCTGCACCAGATTTGTGCCTGTGTGACTCCGAGGGGGGGAGTGTCTGTAGCACCAGACTTCGCATCTCCCACTCCTCTGTGGTGTAGTGAGTAGTCACAGTCATGTAGAGGATGCCTGGGATAGATCGGCGACAATTTATGATATTTTCCTGTTCATAAAGTTCTGGCACAATCTCCATAATGAAGTGGGTACGCGAGGGGATTTCGTAGCGTGACTCAAGCACTTTCAACCATATTTTGAAACCCTTTAGTTTTCCACAACAGAGTATGGCCTCATGTCTGCAGCGATAAACATCCCAGTAGATTTGGTGATGGCTTCAGCCTGGTCTGATTCTGCAGCAAAGGGCTTAAATGCCGCGGTGAGAAGTTGTTGTCTCTTGGCTGAGTTGGCTCCCATCACTGACACACCAGGGTGATGATGCTTTAAAAAAATGTGTGGCCACGCTCAATGTATATCCGTGATCACACGGCTTTCTTGTGGCACAATGACTACACACCGTAATGGTGTTGTCCACCACCCTTCCTCCATCATCATATTTGACAGGGAAGCCAAAATGCTCCCATGCATGAGACTTCAATGAAGCAGGAGGCTTTTTCCAGTTCTTCAGCTCCTCTGCCGGCCATGGCAGTCACTGCTTTTTTTCTTCTTAAGCTTTTTTCAACGCGAGCATCCAGGATTGATTCTTTGGGATTCAACTGCTTTAAAAATACTAATAATAATAAAATCAACCTTCAGAGTAAAACACAGCATCGGTCTTGTCTTTACCTTTTCACTGCAACTCTGAGTCGAGATTTAGGGAATTAATCCCTTTAAAAAGTATCAGCGGCAGTAAAACTATTTCACACTATGATGGTTAAACTATGCAATTGATCTGCGGTTCACATGCGTGCCGAACCGTGTCGGGGTGATCCGCACGGATCAACTACGGTCCGTTACACCACTACCCACAATCCTTTCCTGGCAGCCAGTACATGGAAAACCACTTAGTCTCCTATGCAGCATTGAAAATAGGCAAAGGTGGATAAATATACAGCAGGTGAAAATGGAACTGGGAGGTTGAGAACAGCAGGAAGCTGAGGACTATGTTGCATTCAGGTTACGGCAGGAGGCAGGAGCCAGGAGGACATGGGTTGCATCTCAATACACCAAAGATGGCCTCCATATCTGCACTGGCATTAAATAACTGGACAGGTGAAAGCAACTTACTATAGCAGGCATCCTCCACATTGCCTTCACTTTCCTGTGTTTTCAGAACATCGCCGAGGGTGAGGAGAAGTCACTTTAGAAAAAGGTTATGTCCACACACACACCGCTTGTTTGCTGCTCCCACAAGTGGCGTTTAACTAAAAGCTACCGAAACAGCGTCTCCTCTGACATGGTTGTCGTCAGGTAACCAAACCCCCATGACACACGGGATGAAGCCATGTGTAGACATGTCTACAGCTTAGTGGACACGCCACGCCAGGTCTGCCATCGAGACACGTTTCTCACATGGACGGGACTGGAAACAGAACGATCTTAAGCATTCATCCCCAAATGCACCATCATGGATGGATTCAAACACAAAAGGGTAGACTCAATCATTTAATGGCAAAAAAAAAACAGAACCTACCGATTGTGGGTCCTTTTAGAAGGCTAACAAATAACCAAGCTGACAGACAGCCGATAAAGCCCATCGAACAACCGGGGCCACCTCTAATTGGACGGCAAACTGGAATATTCATCTCTCCGTTTTAAAGAATGTGCAAGAGAAGCACTTAGGACTCTATTGACTTTTAAAAACACAAGCCGTACGTCTTGCCAACACAGCCAGTGTTGGTGGTGCTAGTCAAGGGGCCAACACTCTGATGGGTTTCTATAGAACGCCAACGATAGATGCTAAATTCTGCTATACAATGGCTAGTTGTCTGTCCATTTACAAATTTCACAGCTACACACATTGGGGTAAATCCCGGGGCTGGCGTCATGGCTTGTCGCCATCCAAACCAGGGGCCAGGGGCAGAAAGGATCATGTTTCCGGGGGACAGACCAGCGGCGACATAGCAGCTGTGGCCACCACGGCCCACGGGGGAAGTGTTATGGTGGGACACTGGATCCTCTCTTTCAAATGAGTGCTATTCAAACTTGTTCAGCAAAAACTAGAAACTTTAGAAACTTGGGTCCTATATTATTTCACAAAGCCTATATTATTTCACAAAGCAAGTTGACTGAGAGAACAATTACAATTCACAACTTGTGTCCAATTGGAATCTGGGAATACGCAGGTTACACCTAAAATTTCTTTCCACACCGGGCCCCATCTCCAACTGCAATTCCACCGAGTCCCCCTGACCAGAGAATCAGCATGGAGCCATTCGAATGTCTGAAGCTTTAATGCCTATAAAGCAAGTCACAGTCCTCGTATCAGACGGTCATGGGGACGGTTGTGACAGCGGCTGTAAATATTGAAGCCTGGCACGTCCTGCTGTGATTAAAATCGGCAAGTGCAGCGGCGCTATGTTTTCGAGGCATTAGATGCCAGCACCTGATGAATCTCCAGACAAGCCAGTTGCCGCATATCAACGGAATAATCGTTTATAGAACAGGAAACGAGGAAGGCGGATGGGAGGATAAAAAGAGGTCGGGAAAAGGGAGGTCGGATAAGAGAGAATACAATTGGAGAGTGAATGGCCGGTCACTGCTTGATGCTCTCACCAGAGCTCCTTATTGCATGTATGAATACATACAATGTCTGAACTATTACATTCATATCATGAGACTACCATGGTTGAATTGTGCCATTCTATGCCACTGCAATGGCCACTTAACTTTGCATATAGGCCTACTACAGCTCTGATTGGTTATGGCGCACTGGTCTGTGTAGAGTACGGGCCTGAGTGGTGCCTGTCAATGCAATACAATCCTACTCCGATGCAGTCTGCCTACAACAAAATCTCTTGCATAGTTAGTTTTGCATACTAATAAGTATTGCATGCCTCCCGAGTGGCGCAGTGGTCTGCGTCACTGCAGACCCAGGTTGGATCCTGGGCTGCGTTGCGGCCGGGCCGCGACCAGGAGATCCATGAAGCGGTGCACAATTGGCCCAGCGTCATTTGGGTTAAAGGAGGGTTTGGCCGGTCTGGACGTCCTTACCCCATCGTGTTCTAGCGACTTCTGTGGCGGGCCGGGCACATGCACGCTGACATGGTCGCCAGTTGTTCAGTGTTTCCTTTGACACATTGGTGTGGCTGGCTTCCGGGTTAAGCGAGCAGTGTGTCAAAAAGCAGTGTTTCAGAGGACGTACAGCTCTCTACCTTGGCCTCTCCCGAGTCCTACGAGAGTTGCAGCGATGGGACAATTGGTTATCACAAAATTGGGAAGAAATTGTCTTGCCTAGTTTGTTTGGTTTCTGTATGTTGCATTGAAAGTGGCTAATATTGCGTTGATTCTATCACAATTCCCACAGTCAAGGGAAACGTTGATAGTGTTAAATAAAAATGGGGAAAACTCTAGAAAGTTGAATCATGTGATTCTCTGTGCGGGATTATATTTCTTCTGCTTCGTCAGTCCCGGGGGAGCTTAGAGGGAACATTGCTTAGAAGGCGTTTCACACTTACAAAAGTGGATGTGAAACGATCCATTAGAGATGGTAATTAGGCATTGTGAGCATGAAACCATTGTGAATCATCCTGGATTAAGAAGACCCTCCGAGCAGGTGGTTTATTTCAGTCGGATAACCATCAGACTCTTACAGATCTAGATAAAGTCCATAAGGAATCTGAGGGGGGGGGGTAATACACAAAATTATGATCTGATAAGAAATTATGCCTGTTCCATGATGTAATATGATAAATGGTATTAAAACAGTGGATTAGTCATGAGTCTAGGATGGCACATTATCAGCTGATTGACACTGCACTGTTTTCAGTTAAAGTGGGACTTACTTCAGTTTTAAAATTTGAGTGACCTTTTGTAGCCTTAAGAAAATAGATGCTCTGAATCAAGATGGGGGATTAAGTTTGTTTATGATTTACTGAAGTTTATGGCACAATGTTATATTTCTATAAAGATTCACAGCACCAGTCCTAGGGACACTAATAAAATCAGTAAACCTCCTATCAAGGGACCTGCTGTGCACAACGAGCCACTATCAAAATGTTGACAACAAAAATTAATGTCCATAATAACTTCCAATTGTGCATCGGGGCAAGCAATGGGACTGTAGTTCCTTCCCAAAGTTCAGACATAAAATGCCAGACTCCAGCTCGCATAAATATTAGTAGAATGTATTTTTTTCTCTGGTTATTTTGTTGGCTTGTTCTTCAGGGAAAACTCATAACATTCAGAAGTCTATTGATATAGCAGCACTATGCGCAACTCCCATACCCCCGTGCCCTTAGAGGACAGAGTAAAATCTCATTTAGACTAAAACGTCTGGGGTAGGCCTACGAATCATATCCAGCTGACACTTCTGGTACCACTGAGTATGTTATGAGCGTAACATCACTCTTTTTATACCACAGATGTTTAGAATGATATAAAAGGCAATTCTATCTGAGCCTGATGTAGAAGCTCAGTACAGATAAATTATGCATTTCCTTAAACTCCATGTGGAAAAAATACTTTTTCCATACTTGAATTTATTCAGTTCTCGGCTTTGCAATTTATTGAATCCTCCCCCAAGAGTCAAAATAAACTGAGCTAATGGCAGAATCTGTGGGTAATACTGAACAGAAAGCCTGGAGAGGAGGAACTCCAAATCTCAAAAAGAAGTAGTATTCCCTTCTTCCTCTCCATTTTCAAGCCCTAAAAACACATGTTGAGATTGCCTAGAGCTGTTATATTTTATTGGGTCACAGTGGTTTATCCGTAGATTGTATTTAGGTGTTGGTGGAGACCTCTGGAAAGTTGTGTATATAAATCAAAAATACTGAACAAATTTTATTTTTTAACAATTCCAACGATTTTACTGAGTTACAGCTCATGTAAGGAAATCAGTCAACTGAAAAACTCATTAGGCATAATCTATGGATTTCACATGACTGGGCAGGGGCACAGCAATGGGTGGGCCTGTGAGGGCATAGGCCCAACCCACTTGGGTGCAAGGCCCACCCACTGATGAGCAAGGCCCAGCCCAGCTCCTCAGTTTCTTCAGCTGTCCGGATGGCTGGTCTCAGACAATCCTACAGGTAAAGAAGCCAAATGTGGAGTTCCTGGGCTGGCGTGGTTACACTGTGCTTGTGAGGCCGGTTTGACGTACTACCGAATTCTCTAAAACGTCGTTGGATGTGGCTTATGGTAGAGAAATTAACATTAAATTATCTGGCAACATCTTGGTGGACATTCCTGCAGTCAGCATACCAATTGCACACTCCCTCAAAACTTGAGACATCTGTGGCATTGCATGACAAAATTGTACATTTCAGAGTGGCAATTTATTGTCCCCAGCACACGGTGTACCTGTGTAATGACCATGCTGTTTAAATCAGCGTCCTGATATGCCACACCTGTCAGGTGGATGGATTATCTTGGCGAAGGAGAAATGCTCACAAACAGGGATGTAAACAAAGAGCGTCCTCTCACCATTCTCCACTTTAGAGAGTCCTCGTCGGCGTATGCTGATAACCTGGGAGAGAGAGGTGACTATTAAAAAGTGTTCTCTGTGGCCATTTGTGGTTCTCCCTCTCCTCCTCCTCCCCCGATGACTTGACACTTTTCCAAACCGTCGGAGCTAGTGCTATAATAATGATGACCTCAACAAAACTTGTGGCCACACAATTTATTTGAGTAAGAGAGAGCGATCGCAGATGCTTTAGACGGCCCCTCTGAAACGCATTTAAGCGAGCGGA
Organism: Oncorhynchus clarkii lewisi; assembly: GCF_045791955.1. Taxonomy (NCBI): domain Eukaryota; kingdom Metazoa; phylum Chordata; class Actinopteri; order Salmoniformes; family Salmonidae; genus Oncorhynchus; species Oncorhynchus clarkii. The sequence goes on from NC_092165.1 coordinate 17,323,680, forward strand.
ATGCAGTTTTTAAAATAGCTGACTTTAATGGAAATCAAGACAGGCCCTCTTCTCACAGCTAATATGACAGTGGGATATAATGGACTTGGCTGAAGCCCAGAGGTAAATAAAACATTTATTTTTAATTTTTAATCAGAGCAGAAAATGACACTAAGCGCCATCCGCGAGCATCACTCAGTGACAGTAAATATAAGGGAAGTACATTGGAAACAGACTGAGGGTATGTCCCAAATACCATCTATTGGCCCTGGTCAAAAGTACTGCACTAACAGCAACTAGGGCGCCATTTGGGACGCACCCTTATACGTCAAGGAAGATCTCGGGGGGAAAAGTCTACAACTTCTCCCTCTCCAAATACAGATTTTTCAAATTGAAGATCTAATCATATTAGAAGCTATGGTTATATCTCAAATGAGCTGGTTGGTGTATTTTAGTGGAAAGGCCTAAATAGTGGATGCAAAAGAGACATGCTATATGCTGTTTGACGTTCCTCACTGTCCGTGACCGAGGTAATAACATTTGCAGTTACGCTCAGTGAAATGTTCATATAAAACAGGGAGGCAGAATGTTTGCCATTGAAAAATACCAGGCGCAAATAGTGGTTTCGATCTCTGTGTTCCTTGATACACACGCGGTCACATGCACATACACACACATTCAAACATACAGCGTTTCAAAAGAGAAGTGTGTGTGTTTTCAGGTTGGTTAGTGTACATGGAAGGTTCCTGTTTGTGTGTGTGTGTCAGTTCAGGTTAGTTGGTGACCAGGGCCAGACTGTTTGAATTCGTACAGCATGCATGAGTGTCTGTGTGTACGCAGACACATGAGCGACTCGGACAGCCGGTGTTAGATAAGCTGACTATGTTCTCATCTACAAGGGGTCACCCCACAGTGCCCACTCAGACACACGCGCTAGCAAGATGTAAGCAAGTCCTAAGGAGGCGGGGGGAAGGGCTATTTAAAGACGCACGCCAAAAATGCAGCCGATAGCCTTTTTTTTTGGTTTGGTCTATTTTTAAGCACGCATAAAGAATTACTTAAACTGTCTGTGAAAAATGTTTGGACAATAATGGAGTTTGACTAAGTGCAATATCCTGAGGTAAATTACAGGTAATTGAAGCCCTAGATATTCAAAGTTTCAAAGTCCCAGTTCATTTTCTTTGGGGGGGGGGGGGGGGGGGGGGGGGGGTCGAGAATAAACCATAGCCTGGCAATTTGGTGAGGATCTCTACGACAGAGAATGAGAGACGGAGACCAGAAATGTAAAAGCAAAGGAATGTCTATCAAGTCCAGAGTTAATCTCAGTCAAGACATGGAGTCTGAGACTCCCCTTAAAATTGACCGAATGCCGACGGGACACTTCGGAAACACCACAGGAAAAAAAAAGGACACAATCCACAATTACACTCTCCCACAATTAACGGAATTGGGGCCAAGTTATTTTTACGGTGTATTTTTGTGGGAAATATGTGGGGAGCTACGGCCGGTGGCGCAGGAAAAGAGACGCCTGGGAAACAAAATAAGAGCTTGAGAAGGCTGGTATGCCATTGGTGGATACGGTCCATTTTATGGGTTGCTTGGGGTTTTAGCTGCGGGTATTTAGGTGCGTTACTTCAAAGCAGTGTTGTCTGGAGCAAAAGCATGATTTGCATTTAACTTTGAAATGAAATCCAATAAACCCAAAACAATGAACAAACCACAATAATTTTAAAGGCTCTAATTGTGGTTTTAGATGTGGGTATTTTGGTCCGGCACTTCTAAGTGGTATTGTCCGAGCAAAAGCATGATTCCCATTAAGCTTTGAAATGAAAATCAGATAAACCCAAAACAATAAACAAAGCAAAACACAAAAGCGCCACTGCTGTACAGAACAACTGCTGAGAAGGAAATGGATGAAAATGTGGGTTGTAATCTGGGATTATAACAGTTTCTTATTAACTGATCCAAGGTCAGTAAAACCCACTGTTGTCCACACATTGAGCACATTCTCTAAGAGTAACATCTTATCTAGGACCAAATTGCCCGACAAAGCAGTCGCACAATTTGTAAATTAAAATGTGCCCATCAACTAAAGCCTGTCATTCAAATGGCTGCCAGTGGATGTCCTTCATATATATCAGATACAGTGCATTCGGAAAGTATTCAGACCCCTTGACTTTTTCCATATTTTGTTACATTACAGCCTTGTTTTAAAAATGGATTATATTGTTTTTTGTTTTAATAAAGCAAAAACAGGTCAACATTTTTTTTTAACAGAAATATCACATTTACATAGGTATTAAGAGCCTTTAAATCAGTACTTTGTTGAAGCACCTTTGGCAGTGATTACAGCCAAGAGTCTTCTTGGGTATGACACTACAAGCTTCGCACCCCTGTATTTGGGGAGTTTATCCCATTGTTCTCTGTAGATCCTCTCTAGGTCTGTCAGGTTGGATGGGAGCATCGCTGCACAGCTATTTCTGGTCTCTCCAGAGATGTTCGATCAGGTTCAAGTCCGGGCTCTGGCTGACCCACTCAAGGACATTCAGAGACTTGTCCCGAAGCCATTCCTGCGTTGTCTTGGCTGTGTGCTTAGGGTCGTTGTCCTGTTGGAAGGTAAACCTTCGCCCCAGTCCGAGGTCCTGAGCGATCTAGAGCAGGTTCATCTTTCCCTCGATCCTGACTAGTCTCCCAGCCCCTGAAAAACATCCCCACAATATGATGCTGCCACCACCATGATTCACCATAGGGACAGTGCCAGGTTTCCTCCAGAAATGACGCTTGGCATTCTGGCTAAAAATAGTTCAATCTTGGTTTCATCAGACCAGAGAATCTTGTTTATCATGGTCTGATAGACCTTTATGTGCCTTTTGGCAAACTCCAAGAGGGCTCTCATGTGCCTTTTACTGAGGAGTGGCTTCCGTCTGGCCGGTCTACCATGAAGACCTGATTGGTGGAGTGCTGCAGAGATGGTTGTCCTTCTGGAAGGTTCTCCCATTTCCACAGAGGAACTCTGCAGCTCTGTCAGTGACCATTGGGTTCTTGGTCACCTCCCTGACCAAGGCCACTCTTCCCCAATTGCTCAGTTTGCCCGGGCAGCCAGCTCTAGGAAGAGTCTTGGTGGTTCCAAACTTTTTCCATTTAAGAATGATGGAGGCACCTGTGTTCTTGGGGACCTTCAATGCTGCAGACATTTTTTGCTACCCTTCCCCATCTGTGCCTCGACACAATCCTGTCCCAGAGCTCTACTGACAATTCCTTCGTCCTCATGGCTTGGTTTTTGCTTTGACATGCAATGTGGGACAGGTGTGCGCCTTTCCAAATCATGTCCAATTGATTGAATTTAAGAGTACTTTTGGGTGTCAGGGAAAATGTATGGAGTAAAAAGTACATCATTTTTCTTTAGGAATGTAGTGAAGTAAAAGTTGTCAAAAATATAAATAGTAAAGTACAGATACCCCAGTATTTTTACTGCATAGTACATTGATGATAATTCGGTCCTGGCCAGATAGGCAACTCCAGAATACCTTTTCCCAGAATTCTCATACTATTTAGAAGGCTTTTAGTTCTGAGGTACAGTACTAAAGTAGTATTCAGTAAACAGTATGTAGTATGACAATCCAGTCACAGACCCGGCTAAATAGGCAGCTAGTGTAGGACACTTGAGAACGCCTTCATCTCATTGTAGTAAAGCGGCATGGGCTAAAGGCTGCACTTTATAGTAAATCTGTCAATGTGCCGTTGAGCAAGACACTTCACCCTAATTGCTCCTGTAAGTCACTCTGGATAAGAGCGTCTGCTAAATGACTAAAATGAAAATATCGAACTGCTTAGACCCCATATCACATTTGATCCCAAACGGGCCCTCCACTGGACTTAACAGTTTTAAATCAAAATAATATCTCCCTGTTACCTGGCATCTGTTTCTTCAACCTCTCCACCCATTAGCAAACCCCCCTCTGTGTGAACAAATGATCCCAGGATGGGGGGGGGGGGGGACACACAATACGCTGACCCCGTCGTGCCCACTACCCATACTGGGTCCGAGGCAACAACAGAGCCCTGCGTTGTCCAGCAGGGTTGCGTCAGATCATCGAGCAGTAGCCACTGCCCTGAGAGCGCTAATGTAAGCTAATGCAACTATGCAACACAAGGCCCTGCTCTGTGTGTTGTGGCTGGGGGGGGGGGGGGGGGGAGCAATAGGATGTGACAACCTGCGATGTTGCTTTCTTTCCAGTGTGGGTCACTGTGCTACTGTTATTGTTATAGGGCAGCAGTAGAAACCTGTAGAGGAGCAGGATGAGGATTAGAAGAGTGAAGAGGGAGACAGAGTGAGGCAGGAAAGGGGGAGAGGGGGCAAAGCGACGGAGTAAAAAAGACAGAAAGAGAGACGGAAATAGAGACAGAGAAGGAGGGAGAAACAGAGAAGGGGAATTAGCATGGCAGCGTTATGTAAGCTGTACGGCAGGAAGGTCCTCTAGCAGTGAACAATACCTCAAGAGTTGCTGCAGCCGTCTCCTCTACACCACTGGGACACGGCCATAGCGATTAACTGTCAGCGCTAATGGGAAGCAATTGCAGTGTAGAGATGGACCGCTATCCAAAACAAGATAGAACCGGTTCATCAGAAAAGTAGGTATTTATCACATGAGTAATTTGTCTGAATTCAAAATGCAGTTCTCTACCATTGAGTGGAGATGTGGATGGTGATAAACAAGTCAAGGTAGCCTGGAGTGAAAGGACTGCCTATAGGTCTGGCTCAATTTGGCACTCTTTCTGTTGTTCTGTCTGCCCATCTCTGTCATTCTGTTTACCTGTCTATCTGTGGTCCTGTCAGTTTCTCAGTCAGTCTCTCTATAGATCTACAAAGTCTGCAGTCTGGCAGGACTCTGTGTGTGTGTGTGTGTGTGGGGGTGTGTGTGTGGGTGTGTGTGTGGGTGTGTGTGTGGGTGTGTGGGTGTGCATGTCTGTGTGGCCTCGTCAGCGGCGGTATTTCAGCACACATCTTTATTCTCCTGAAGGACTGTCTGTCCACAGGCCATCACGTCCATATTGCATACCCTGATGAATAGACCTGGCACCATGTGACATCACTATGGAGTCTCGTGGAATCGTCTACTGGAATGCTGTAGACATGGCAAAACAGTTGATTTCAGATACAATAGTCAACAATAGTCAAAGCCACACTTTTCATTTTCAAGCCATCTTGTAATGCGACAGGGCCTTCGATCCTGCTGTGCGACACAGTGCATGGGCTGACTAACTGTTAAAGCAGTTTCGTTATCTGCCCTGCCAGACAGTCCCTTTGCTGTAAAACAGCAGGCGTTACTGACAGGCCACGGTTGGTAAGTCAAATCAGTGAAAAGTCACTGCTAAGCATCTGAGAAGGGTCCTAAAACGGGCCACTGCTAAAAAGGGTACTAGGTTCTAAAGTCCTAGGAGGGCATAGGGCGCAGAGCTTTTCGACTCCATGCTTGGAGGGCCGAGCCCCAGACACTGCCGGTGTTCCTTCTCCACGCTTCTAATCGTGACATGAATCAATCCATTGTGGCGAGCAACTAGGTAGAAAAGAAAACAGCAGTACTTCAGCTCTGCAACTAAAAAGCCTTGGCGAGGGCCTCTATACTGTCTTTCAATCTCCGTGAATCCGACCTGACATCCATTTAATAGGCTTGACCTTTCCTATTCGTGGCTAGGCGGGGCGGAGGAGACAGACGTTGCGGGGGAGTTGGGAGCGAGAGCACCGTCTGTTAATTGGGTGTTTAGCCTTGGAAAGAAGACCTTTCGTGACGTGCGAAGAGCTGAAAAGCCCCACAGGGGACTTGCAGAGTCTTTGGACAGCAGGCGAGAGAGCCTCATTGTTCTAAAAAAACACTCCTATGCTAATGCTAACACTAACTGCTAATGAGTTTGAAGGCAGAGGGAATGTGGTAGTAAGAGTGAAGCAGCTAGCCTCGTGCTGAAGGAAATGCCCTTTCGGTGTAGAGGATCATTATTCAGGCAGGCTCAATGCTAATGCTACATCGCTAATGATAATAGCTAACCGCTAATTGTTTTGAAGGTGAAGGTGGCCATCTGCAAGAAAGTGGAATGAGGGGTGAAGCAGCTAGCGCAAAGAGAATTGCCATTCCAGTGCAGAGAATGCTAATGGTACATCACTAATGCTAAAGGTTTTTGAAGGTGAATGCGGCTATCTGCAGGAACGAACCAGGAGGGGTGATGTCATGCTAAGACAATTGTCCTTCAACTGCAAAAGGGGGACAGCGTTCCCATGCATCCTTGCAAAGGAAAAATTTAGCGGAGTGTCTAAGGAATTACCCCACTCAATGAATACATGTTGAATATAACATTGATATTGACCTAGCCTACCATCAGGCCACTAGACAGGCACGATTAAAAAAAAGTAGATGACAACAGACCATTATTGAATTATTCGATTAGCTGTAGCTAACAATGGTATTAACTCCCCATAGATCTACTGAATTACACAGGAGCAGGGTGAACTACGGCTAGTAGGATGATAAGGGGGTATTTATTCAAGGGCGAGTGGGTTATACTTATGCCCCTTAGACAGGGTCTTTTGCCCTCCAGGGGGCTCCGGAGGGGGTCTGGAACAGGGAGAGAACTCTATTTGCGTTTACATTCTAGTCCGTTAGTAAATGGTCTTATCCAGGAGCAATTAGGCAACTTCCTCCCACTTCAACATTTCACAGTGAGGTCGTAGGGCACATGGATCAAAGAAGGTCACCGGTGCAAACAAAGTTTATAGACTCAGAGGTCAAAGTATCTTGGAAAGGTGACAAAGTCAAAAGGTTTGAAATGTAAAGAATGTCAAAGACAAACTCTTGGTGTGTGGAGTTGGATTGGAGAGCCCTTGTTTTGGTAGCAGTCTCAATCTTTTTATTCCGTGTACCAGAATAATACTTTTAAGTACCCTCCTGGTGATTTGGGCTCTTGTTACAGACAAACGTACGTCTATTTTCATCGCCGTCATCAAATAGCAACAGGCCTAAAGAGTTCAGCTGTGACACAACCCTGACACACTACTCTCCCAGCTAACGGGTAAGCAATGGCAGACATTACATAGTCCTGAAAATGTGTGTGTTATTGTGTGTGCATGTCTGTGAGTCCTGTTGCACTTGTGGGTGTTTTTGCTAACCTCCGTGTGCGTGTGTGTGAGCATGCATGTGTTTGTACGCGTGTGGTTCGGTATGCACGCATAAGTGTATCTGTGCATTCGTGTTTGCCGAGTTTGACATTCTTACACGGCATTGTAACTCAAGAGGCTTGTTTTTCACTGCTCGCTGCAAAGCAATCTTTGGAAGATAGTTTGTCCTTGCGAACGACAGGGCCTTTTAACAAATGACCCTAAACTGGATGGTATGAGGAAGATGAAAAAAAAGAAACACGAGTTGCCAAACCAGACACATTTATCTTCAACATTTTTCAACCTAACTAATGATACATCTGCAAATACTTCAACTGAGCCCTCTTGGCTATTTGTCAGTCAAGCCCTCTTCTTCCTGAACTAAACTGACATCCTTTGCCTCTAAATAAAACTGAACCACATTCCATCCATTAACGCCCTATCGATTGATCACTGTGCGTACACAACCCTGCAGGGGTAAAAATGTCTCTGTCCCATTTACCATTGGGCATGCAACAAAGTGTCCCTGTGTGTGTGTGTGTGTGTGTGTGTGTGAGGTCAGGGGGAACAAGGGCCAAGCGAGCTGCATGCTCTCTCTTTGCATGTGTGTGTGGACTCAAGTGGTGGTGGTGGTGGGGGAGATGAAGGTGGCATTCCACAACACCTCAGAGACTAGCCTAATGGACAGATCATTGTAGAGGGGGGAAAATAAAAAGGATCTGGTGTCGATGCACTCTGTGGAAGTTAAAAGGGTAGAATGAAGTAGGAGAGGGAGAGAAAAGCAGGGGAGGGTTTGGGGAATTGGTTGGTTTCGGTTCGCTTTCAATATGGGTTCAAATTGGAGAGTTATGGAAGTCTTCCTGGTACGACACAAAATTAAATCCATCCCACAACCTCCACCCCCCCCCCTCTCCCTCTCTTTCATTATTTTAGCCATGTTGCATTTGCAATATGATGACACATCAGGGTTCAAGACAGCCAAGTGGCACAGGACCAGTGGGGCTGTGTAAACATGATGAGCATTGACAAGATTGCAGAGACAAAAGCACTAAAGGCCATACATCATTTTGACAGGCAGCCAAGATGTTAGAAGTGAAAATGCAAGCAACGTATTGTCTTTGTGCCTGTATTCTAGGTTATTTGAAGAGCCTGGTTTGGGTTTGACGTTTCCGTGTTCCAAATGAAAGCTGAATACTGTTTTGTTTAGGTTAGGGAAGAAAAACCTCAGTTTTCATTGAAACCATTTTTGTCCTGTCCACTGTTGGGTTTGGCTATGGTGTAGTGGTACTGTTCTGTTCCAACAGACAAATAGTAGCCAATCTAATCATATCACACAAAAAAAAACAATAAAACAAAAAAAAAAATTAAATCAAAAACAATAAATCACCCAAATCAAATACTATAACGCAAAACTAAACAAAGCAAAAAAACTTTAAAAAAAAGTAAAATAAATACTTGTTTATCACTCCTTAATTAATTATTCATACTTTGAGTGCAAATAATTACTGCTGGACTATTCCCTTCACATTTGCCCGTCATTATTGATTTGATGACAACTTATGAATTGTTATCAATATCATACATCCAGTCCACTAATACGCAAGTGGTTGACTGCCTATGGTCCATTCAAACAAAGCCTACTCTGACTGACATTACACCTGCAAACACAGCAAAACCCATGACCTTTCATTTACAGACAGCAAGTGCAAGAGTGCCCCAAAAACAAATCTTACCGTCATAAAAATCAAAAAGCAGGGAGACTTACTTGGGTTAGACGGACATCGGCGATCACAATTCCACACTCCACCTCAGGCTTTAAATCCAGAGTCTAGTCTGTCCGTTCCTGGGAAGCACACAGATGCAACAGAGAGAAGGGAAAACAGAGTTAAAGAGAGTTAAAGAGAGAGAGAGCTCCCTGTTTAGGTGAAGCAGTGATGAGATAGCCCTATTTTGAGACACAGACATGCTGCAACTACAGGACTGGAAAGTTACCCCTAGAGTAGGGGGGGGGGGGGGGGGGGGGGGTCAGAGTGTGTGGGAATGTGTATGGGGGGTGGATAAAGTGACAGGACCGGATTCTGAATATACATACATAGATACATACATACCACACACGTACAGCCACCACACACACACACACACACCTCCCCATCCCAGGCATGAGCTACACCAGCAGTGCAGTAGCAGACAGGCATTCCTCTGGCCAGATCAGCAGCACAGTAAAAAAAGAAAAATGGATAGGAGGAGAAGGGGGACAGAATGGGTAGACTGCGTGGAACGAGGCGTCAGCGGTAACGCACAACCATCTCTCCCCGGCGTCACCATTTGAACGGCTACGTCCGTGCCATTCACTTGTTGAGGGCCATGTAAAAGTGGAGTTTCTGTACAGAAACGAAGTTGAGCAACAAGCCACATTTGATACAGCCCGTGCAGTCTCTGAATGGTTGATGGAACATGCCGTACACAAGCTTTCGCTCTCTGCTGTTGACAGTTTGATCATCTGTCAGAAAAGTTGGCCAGGCTCAGTGTGATGATCCGCGCGGGCATAAACATTAAGCTCACACAGACACACCCTCCCTTCCACCCTTTCCCGACCAGCTAGTCGCAGGCAAGTGATGCAACCAGAGCTATATTCACCTTGCATTTAGAGGCTGGTCATACCATGCTGTAACACAGCTACTGGACAACTTCCACCTCTCTAAATGCAGCGGTAAACCAGACAGACACAAATAGATGCAGCAAGGGACATACACACAACATAAGCCTGGTCCCCGAGATGTTTATTAAGTTCCTTTAATGAACCCCTTTGGATGAGTCAAATTAAAAACTCACTGGTGGTCACTGATGCGGTAACCAATACTGATAAATTATTCAACATATTTAAGAAAAAAAGAGTTTGCCATCGTGGACGAGCCTCAATTCATTACCGCAACTTCGGTGAACTTCACCGGCTCACACTCAAGTGCTCTCTCACGGGCTTCGTGCCAATATAACACATGGCTTCATTTTCTACTTTCCAATCAAAACAGATGGATGACAAGACTGGATAGGTTTTTCAATTAATTGCTTTCATCAAGATAAGTAATTTCAAAATCGGTGGCCATGAAGGAAATGAGGAAGCTTTCAAGGAAATAGCCGAATAGAGAGAGGAGAGAGATGTTTCACTTGTTGCCATTTTGAGGCAGAGGCTTCCATAGCATACATGCCTACAGAAACAGCTGTGGACAACCACTCCCTTTTCTTGTGGATCTTGGGTGACTCCTATAATTGCCAACCACAAGAGCTACTTTGGCCATTTGGGGTGCAGCTTTTTCGGTTGTGAGGTCTGCGGTTTACAGAAAGGCACATTGACGTACAGCACAGTGCATATTCCGTGGTTCCCACTGTGATCGTTGCTAAGAGAAATGGTTTCATGTTGTTAGAGAGATGAGGACAATGCTTTCCCTATCTGTGATGTGAGAGAAAAAAACATGTTGTGCTCCATCCACTGTTATAAGTTTCTCTTGCATTAAAAATATGGCCAACGTTCTGTATAGATAACTTCCGAACATTACTTAACATCATGTATTATTGAGCTATAAATATGACGACTCGCATGTCAAGGTACCGTACAAAACATGGACTAACTTCATTTCACAAAAAGTATATTTGCATTATTATAAAGTGAAGTCATGCAACCTGAAGTATTTAGGTCATCCACATGCTTTGAGACACAGAACTCACTGTTAATCGAATAGGTGTTTAAATGATTCTGACGCTAACTAACTAACGTGATGCTAACTAATACCAGTTGCGCAACAACGCAAGACTTCCGGGAACATTTGTCAAGCAAACCAAGCAGACGAGGTTTGTGGTTTGAAAATACTTAAGTTGTTCATTTTCTCAATCTTAAAAAAGGAACAACCTAGATTGGAGCCAGCGTCTTCAAGTAGTTGAACGTGTTATTACTCCAACTTTGTGAAAGTGACAAACTGACACTTTTATTTTAGTCCAAAACAACTTTATATCAAAAGGAGTGCATTTGATTTGATGGCATGAACAAGCGCGGTTCGGCGCGCAAGACGACCGTTAGACCTGATGACGTGTTTCTGTACATGAGCTTAGCTAGCCAATGTCACGAGAAGCAGTTTCTGCCTACTTTCAACTAGTTAGCTTCATGCTAATGGATACTAACAACAAGCTAACTCCTTGCAATAGAGCTAGCAACAAGTCAACCGCAAACTGTGCTAACAACAACAACAACCTGGTGCTAACAACAAACTAAGTCCTAGCAATAGAGCTAGCAACAGTTGAACCGCTAGCGCAGTGCTAACAAGAAGGCCCAGAGAAACTCTCATCCAACTGCATGTCCAGCAACTATGCAGTGTGACGAAATGGTAAATGGAGCATCGATTCAGCCAGCTGCCCGTCCCGGATCAGCACAGTCTGAGTCCCTCTGTCACCCTGCCAATGATGAAGTGGTAATGCTCAAATCCCCTCTAAAAAGGTACCGACGGCCACCATGGAAACAAGCAGCGCTGCCGACATGATAACATGTCTCCTGCCCCTGAGGTAGTCCCCTTCTAAGCCGGAGACCTTGAGGACCACAGCGATTGGGGCGTCAGCTGTCATGATTAAGCGGCAACTGGTAGCGCTAAAAACCGCCGATTGAACACGTGCCGGGGATAGCTGCGGTATCTCACGAGCTGAGAATTGACATGTGCTAATGATGTAACCTTGGGGAGGGGGAGGGGGGATATTCAGACCGATCATGGACCTAAAAAAGGTGCGGTCTGTCATTCTGTCTGTTATTCTGAGGGCCAGAAGGAGAGCAATTTCCAGTCTGTTCCATTTCAGATCTAGTCACAAAGAGACTTTCATCCACCCTGGTACTGACTAGTCTTACAGCATTTAAACACAAATTGGGCCTTTTCGCTGATTGCTGTTCAGGTAGAGACTTCAATAATACACATATTGATAAATTAATAAAGTATTAACCAAATATGGTGCACAAACAGCTCTGGAATTATCTCATTAAAGTACCAGAGACAAAAAGCTGTCACACACGCGCACACACACGAGCCAATCAGGACTAGACTGGGCACGTCAACATCGTCTCCCTGGCCTGATTTCAACACTCAATCCATTATCAGCACCAATATGGGTCCAGCCATTCCCAGCTAAGTAAGTGACAAGTTATAAAAAGCAGAGGAGCAGGGCAAACACAAATTACAGTGACGCGATGTCTGTGGACCAAATGACACTATTCCCTATAGAGAGTGTACTTCCTATAGGGCTCTGGTCAAAGTAATGCATTCTCCCTGGAATAGAGTGCCATTTGGGGCACATCCAACCTCGGTTTAGGGATGGACCAAAAATATATATTTTTAAACGGGGCCCTAGGCCTATATTTCACCCCACTAGCAAACATCCCAGAAAATAACCTTAAGCCAGTGACATGTTTATTTTTGGGTGGTTTGCTTCATACAAATATAATTACTCTATGGTTGGCTTAATATATGTCATCTATGGATAACGAGGAACACTGTCCTGGTAGGCTGCTTATATAAAACGTGTTATAATAACCTGTTAATGAGTTGCCGTGGTTAACAGAACATAAACTAGGCCTAAGTTAAATCATATAGAGAGCTACAGTATACAGTAGTAGGCTATGTGACCTTTGCCATGTAAAGGTTAGATACAGCACTATAAGATTAATGGCAAAATGGCCCCAAATAGAATTCAACATAGGCTATGGCTAAAGTTGACATACCCTTCACATATAAAATGAACTGCATCTCACTGTTGAGCCTGAACCTTAAAAGTTTTGGGACTTGAAGTGTTGGGAGATGGATGTCATAAGTGGGAACATTATTCTCCTATGATAGAGGAGTGCTGTAAGAATGTTATGAACATTATGACACGAGTCATCCATCAAGCCTGTTCAACCTCTCCCAGACTCCCTCACACCTCTGCCCTGGGACCCACCGACGGGCCCATTTCCTGCCGCCTCGCCCGGCAGCCAATTGGGCACCCACGCTCACTACTTCCCTCGCATTCTGCCCGGTAACAGGATCCAAACTGTTGGCGGGGGCACTCTGGCATTTTGGCTTAGGACGTGTCAACCCCGGGATTTACACATACTTGACTGGTGCAGGGTTTAGAGACTTTCTTTAGCGCTACATCTCTTTCATCAAACCCGGGAGAGACAGAAGCAAGGAAGGGAAAGAGAGAAAGCCAGAGAGAGGGAGGGTGGCATAACATTTAGGATGGGTGTGCCACGGGTGGTGTGTAGCACTTACTTCCTCTACATACCCAAATGCCAGTTCCGCCATACCGGCACCTATTGCAGAGGCGTTGGCGCAAACTACTCTCGCAGCTGGTACACCGTCCAGTAGCGTGTGTCATCGCAGAAATAGAATACACAGAGAGAAGGAGAGAAAGGAAGAGAGAGAGAGAGAGAGAAAGAGAAAAAGAGCGAAACGGATGTCGGATTATCATTAATACTTTCCTCTGTAATCTTTATGGCTCACTTTCACCGCCTACCCCGTGCCCACAGAAAGGTCACAGAGGAACAAGCCTTGGGCCGGGGCCAGAGGGGCACCACCACTGTGCCTTTTCAGAGAGAGCTTGATCTTTGACCCCCGCGAATTACTGCACTTTTCATCTGCATGCAACAAACGGGACATAAACAAACGAGACCCGGAAAGGGAGCAGCTGGTTTGACACTTTGAAAACGGTCTTATAAAGAAACTTAGGCTTCGTACATTCAATAACCTCAGAAAGAACTCCGACAATTGAAACACTGCAGGCTTAAGCTTTCAGTACTTTGTGTTGATATCTAGAATATTCTACAGCGGCCTAAAGCGTAAGAGGATTTTCTTGACTCAGCAATAGCTGTTTCTAGAGAGGGGGTGGGGTGGGGGGGGTCAAATGAAACCAACTGTAATCCCACTGTAGCACTTCAGAAAAGTACAATAGTCCTGCTACATGTAGAGAGAAAAAGCTATTGTGTGCCCTCTTTCACACAGAGAAAATATGGTTGGTCTTCCGGTGACATCGACCCCTCTTGAAGCTGTGAAAATAGCGCCCGGCTCCCAAATGACACCATAACCCCTATATAGTGTACTACTTTCGACCATAGCCCGATGAATAGGGTGCCATTTGGGACACACACACACACACACACACAACGTGTCATATCCCACTGCCTGAGGGTAACGGTCAATTGGATCCTTTGTCACAAGAAACTCAGCGGTGGGACTTCCTTATACAGGTCATGTCCATGTAAAAGGACCCATGAGCACCAACTTGAAGATCATAGGAGCAAATTCATAGGAGCATATGAAATTGGGCCCGAATGAAAGTTAAGATATATAATATATATATATATTTTTTTAAATGAAGGCATATACACTGAGGCACATTGACTGACTAGGTGAATCCAGCTGAAAGCTGTAACCCATTATTGGTGTCACCTGTTAAATTAACTTCAAATCAATGTAGATGAAGTGGAGGAGACGAGTTAAAGGATTTTTAAGCCTAGAGACAATTGAGCCATCGATTGTGTGTGTGCCATTCAGAGGGTGAATGGGAAAAACAAAAGATTTAAGTGTCTTTAAACAGGGTATGGTAGTAGGTGCCAGGCACACCGGTTTGAGTGTGTCAAGAACTGCAACGCTGCTGGGTTTCACACTCACAACAGTTTCCTGTTTGTATCAAGAATGGTCCACCACCCAAAGGACATCCAGCCAACTTGACAGAACTGTGGGAAGCATTGGAGTCAACATGGGCCAGCATCCTTGTGGAATGCTTTTAACACCTTGTAGAGTCCACGCCCCAACTAATTGAGGCTGTTCAAATTGAGGTCAAAAAACGGTGCAACGCAATATTAGGAAGGAGTTCCTAATGTTTTGTACACTGTGTGTGTATACTTTTTATAGCTACTGTTTACACGCCTCCTGGGCCTGTAAAGTTCACAGAATTTTCAAAATCGGACCTTGTAGCCTTGGCAGATAATATTGTAATTTTTGGTGACTAATAATCACATGGAAAAGTCCACAGACCCACTCCAAAAGTATTTCGGAGCTATCATCAACTCAGTGGGCTTTGTCCAACATGTCTCTGGATCGAATCATTTCCAGACATACCCTGGATCTAGTTTTGTCCCATGGAAAAAATATTCTGGATGTAAATGTTTATCTGACCACCATTCTATTACGTTTGCAATCGTAAACAAATAATCTGCTCAGACCCCAATCAAGGATCATCAATTCTCGGACAACCAAAAGATTCCAAGATGCCCTTCCAGACTCCCTCCGCCTACCCAAGGACGTCAGAGTACAAAACTCATTTAACAAACTAATTGAGGATCTTAATTTAACCTTGTGTAATACCCTAGATGCAGTTGCACCCTTAAAAACAAAGACATTTGGTCCCTGGTATACAGAAAATACCCGAGCCCTGAAGCGAACGTCCAGGAAATTGGAAGGGAAATGGCGTCACACCAAACTGGAAGTCTTCTTACTAGCTTGGAAAGACAGTACCGTGCAGTATCGAAGAGCCCTCACTGCTGCACCATCATCCTTTTTTTCCAAACTAATTGAGGAGAATGAGAATACTGTTGCAAAGCTAACTAAAAAGCAGAATTCAACAAGAGAGGATTGCTTTCACTTCAGCAGTGATAAATTCATGAACTTCAACGGAAATCATCATGATCATTAGAAAGCAGATTACGGACTCTACTTTGAATCTGCGTATTTCTCCAAAGTTCAGTTGTCCTGAGTCTGCACAGAACTGCCAGGATCTAGAATCAATCGAGACACTCAAGTTTTTTAAAATACTGTATTGCTTGACACATTCATGAAAAAAAGTAATGGCCTCTAAACCATCAAGCTGCATACTGGACCCTAATCCAACTAAACTACTGAAAAAGCTACTTCCTGTGCTTGGCCCTCCTCTGTTGAACATAATAAATGGCTCCCTATCCACCGGATGTGTACCAAACTCACGAAAAGTGGCAGTAATAAAGCCTCTCTTGAAAAAGCCCAGAAAACATATACAACTTTTTTTTTTAAATTTTTTTAATATGAATAAAAAATATATTTTTTCAAAACAGGCCTATATTGAATCTCCCATTCCTCTCAAAAAATGTTTTAAAAGCAGAAACTCACTGCCTTCCTGAAGAAGACAAAACATTTTTTCCAAAAAAGCCCCATCATAGCACTGAGACTGCACTTGTGAAGGTGGTAAATTACCTTTTAAGGCTCTGCATCTGTTCTCTGGCTCCTAGACCTTTGTGCTGCTCTGAGAGATGGGTAGGAGCAAGCCCATGTAATGCTTTGTAGGTTAGCATCGATCACCAATTTTTGGGGGAGAGATTAGAAGCCCTAATTGGTCTACACAGACAAGTTCTTGCCTGGTTTAGATCTTATCTGTCAGAAAGATATCGGTTTCTCTCTCTCTGTTGTTTGTCCACTGACAAATAAATTGTAAGTTTGTGTTCCTCAAGGCTCCGTTTTAGGACAACTGTTTTCACTATATATTCTACTTCTTGGGGATGTCATTCGGAAACACAATGTCAACTTTCATTGCTATGCAGACAACACAGCTTAGGTCTACCCTGGACGCCTGTGTTTCAGACATAAGTAAGTGTATGGCGGCAAATGTTTTACTTTTAAAGACAAAACAGAGATGCTAGTTCTAGGTCCCAAGAAACAAAGAGATCTGCTGTTGGATCTGACAATTAATGGTTGTACAGTCATCTCAAATAAAACTACTTTGGACCCTCTTTTGACAAACATATCAAAACTGTTCTAAGGTCAGCTTTTTTTGCATTGCAATAACATTTTGCCTAAAAATGATGCAGAAAACCTAATCTATGCTTTTGTCACTTCTAGATTAGACTACCGCAATGCTCTAATCTCTGGCTCCCCGGATAAAGCACAAAAAAACCAAATATTTGAGTGCTAGCCTCTCTACATTGGCTTCCTGTTAATTAATTAAGGCTAGGGCTGATTGCAAGGTTTTATTGCTAACCTACAAAGCATTACATGGGCTTGCTCCTACCCATCTCTCAGATTTGGTCCTGCCGTACATACCTACACGTATGCCACGGTCAAAAGACACAGTCCTCCTTATGGTCCCTAGAATTTCTAAGCAAACAGCTGGAGGCAGGGCAGGCTTTCTCCGATAGAACTACATTTTTACGGAATGATCAGCCTATCCATGTGAGACACGCAGACTCTGTCTCGACCTTTAAATCTTTACTGAAAACTCATCTCTTCAGTAGGTCAGATGAGTAAGTGTAATCTGGCCCAGGGGTGAGAAGGTGAACAGCGACGAACTGCCCTTGCGGTCTCTGTCTGGCCGGCTCCCCTCTCCCGACTGGGATTCTCTGCCTAAGACCCCATTACAGGGGCTGAGTCACTGGCTTTCTAGTGCTCTTCTTTGCCGTCCCTAGGAGGGGTACGTCACTTGAGTGGGTTGAGTCAGACGTGATCTTCCGGTCCAGGTTTGCGCCCCTATCAGGCTTGAACGGTGGAGGAGATCTTTGTGGGCTATACTCAGCCTTGTCTCCGTGTAATAAGTCAGTGGTCTGTTGATATCCTTCTAGTGGTGTGGGGGCTGTGCCCTGGCAAAGTGGGTAGGGTTCGCCCTGTCCGGGGGTATCTTCGGACGGGGCCACCGTGTCCCCCGACCCACCCGTCTCAGACTCCAGTACCTATGCTGCAATAGTCTGTGTCGGGGGGCTAGGTCAGTCTGTTATATCTGGTGAACTATCATGTCTTATCTGGTGTCCTGTGTGAATTTAAGTACGCTCGCTCCAATTCTCTCCCCCTCCTCTCCGGGAGAATCTGAGCCCAAGAATGCCTCAGGACTACCTGGCCTGACGACCCCTGGTTGTCCCCAGCCCACCTGGTCGTGCTGCTGCTTCAGTTTCAATTGTTCTACCTGCAGCTAGGGAAGCCTGACCTGTTCACCAGATGTGCTACCTTGTCCCGGGCCCGTTGTTTTCGACTCCCTCTCTACCATCTCGACCTCTGAATGCTTGGCTATGAAAAGCCACCTGACATTTACTCCTGAGGTTCTTATCCGTTTCACCCTCTACAACCACTGTGACTATTATTTGACCCTGCTGGTCAAATAATAGTCTGCTGGTCATCTATGAACATCTTGTAGAACAATCTGGCCTTAATAGCCATGTACAGTGCCTTGCGAAAGTATTCGGCCCCCTTGAACTTTGCGACCTTTTGCCACATTTCAGGCTTCAAACATAAAGATATAAAACTTTATTTTTTTGTGAAGAATCAACAACAAGTGGGGCACAATCATGAAGTGGAACGACATTTATTGGATATTTCAAACTTTTTAAAAAAATCAAAAACTGAAAAATTGGGCGTGCAAAATTATTCAGCCCCCTTAAGTTAATACTTTGTAGCTCCACCTTTTGCTGCGATTACAGCTGTAAGTCGCTTGGGGTATGTCTCTATCAGTTTTGCACATCGAGAGACTGACATTTTTTTCCATTCCTCCTTGCAAAACAGCTCGAGCTCAGTGAGGTTGGATGGAGAGCATTTGTGAACAGCAGTTTTCAGTTCTTTCCACAGATTCTCGATTGGATTCAGGTCTGGACTTTGACTTGGCCATTCTAACACCTGGATATGTTTATTTTTGAACCATTCCATTGTAGATTTTGCTTTATCTTTTGGATCATTGTCTTGTTGGAAGACAAATCTCCGTCCCAGTCTCAGGTCTTTTGCAGACTCCATCAGGTTTTCTTCCAGAATGGTCCTGTATTTGGCTCCATCCATCTTCCCATCAATTTTAACCATCTTCCCTGTCCCTGCTGAAGAAAAGCAGGCCCAAACCATGATGCTGCCACCACCATGTTTGACAGTGGGGATGGTGTGTTCATGGTGATGAGCTGTGTTGCTTTTACGCCAAACATAACATTTTGCATTGTTGCCAAAAAGTTCAATTTTGGTTTCATCTGACCAGAGCACCTTCTTCCACATGTTTGGTGTGTCTCCCAGGTGGCTTGTGGCAAACTTTAAACAACACTTTTTATGGATATCTTTAAGAAATGGCTTTCTTCTTGCCACTCTTCCATAAAGGCCAGATTTGTGCAATATACGACTGATTGTTGTCCTATGGACAGTCTCTCCCACCTCAGCTGTAGATCTCTGCAGTTCATCCAAAGTGATCATGGGCCTCTTGGCTGCATCTCTGATCAGTCTTCTCCTTGTATGAGCTGAAAGTTTAGAGGGACGGCCAGGTCTTGGTAGATTTGCAGTGGTCTGATACTCCTTCCATTTCAATATTATCGCTTGCACAGTGCTCCTTGGGATGTTTAAAGCTTGGGAAATCTTTTTGTATCCAAATCCGGCTTTAAACTTCTTCACAACAGTATCTCGGACCTGCCTGGTGTGTTCCTTGTTCTTCATGATGCTCTCTGCGCTTTTAACGGACCTCTGAGACTATCACAGTGCAGGTGCATTTATACGGAGACTTGATTACACACAGGTGGATTGTATTTATCATCATTAGTCATTTAGGTCAACATTGGATCATTCAGAGATCCTCACTGAACTTCTGGAGAGAGTTTGCTGCACTGAAAGTAAAGGGGCTGAATAATTTTGCACGCCCAATTTTTCAGTTTTTGAATTGTTAAAAAAGTTTGAAATATCCAATAAATGTCATTCCACTTCATGATTGTGTCCCACTTGTTGTTGATTCTTCACAAAAAAATACAGTTTTATACCTTTATGTTTGAAGCCTGAAATGTGGCAAAAGGTCGCAAAGTTCAAGGGGGCCGAATACTTTCGCAAGGCACTGTATATTTATAATCTCTACCCGTCAGAGCCTGGTTCCTCTAGGTTTCTTCCTAGGTTCCTGCCTTTCTAGGGGATTTTTCCTAGTCACCGTGCTTCTATTGTACATCTGATTTGCTTGCTGTTTGGGGTTTTAGGCTGGGTTTCTGTGTAGCACTTTGTGACATCTGCTGACGTAAAAAGGGCTTTATAAATACATCTGATTGATTGAACAGTTGAAGTCGGAAGTTTACATAAACCTTAGCCAAATGCATTTAAACTCAGTTTTTCACAATTCCTGACATTTATTCCTCGTCTTAGGTCAGTTAGGATCACCACTTTATTTTAAGAATGTGAAATGTCAGAATAAGAGATAATTATTTATTTCAGCTTTAATGTCTTTCATCACATTCCCAGTGGGTCAGAAGTTTACATACACTCAATTAGCATTAACTTGGGTCAAAATTTTCAGGTAGCCTTCCACAAGCTTCCCACAATATGTTGGGTGAATCTTGGCCCATTCCTCCAGACAGAGCTGATGTAACAGTCTGGTTTGTAGGCCTCCTTGCTCGCACACACTTTTTCAGTTCTGCCCACAAAACTTCTACAGGATAGAGGTCAGGGCTTTGTGATGGCCACTCCAATACCTTGACTTTGTTGCCCTTAAACCATAACTTTGGAAGTATGCTTGGGGTCATGGTCCATTTGGAAGACCCATTTGTGACCAAGCTTTAACTTCCTGACTAAGGTCTTGAGATGTTGCTTCAATATATCCACATAATTTTCCATCCTCATGATGCCATCTATTTTGTGAAGTGCAACAGTCCCTCCTGCAGCAAAGCACCCCCACAACATGATGCTGCCACCCCCGTGCTTCACGGTTAGGATGGTGTTCTTCGGCTTGCAAGCATCCCCCTTTTTCCTCCAAACATAACAATGGTCATTATGGCCAAACAGTTCTATTTTTGTTTCACCAGACCATTTCTCCAAAAAGGTCCTTTGCTTTCGTTCTGGGATTGATTTGCACTTTTCGCACCATAGTACGTAATATCAAGGAGACAGAACAAATCGAGGAGACCGAACGCGTCTCCTTTCTGAGCGGTATGACGGCTGCGTGGTCCCATGGGGTTTATTCTACAATGCAGAAAATAGTAAAAAGAAAGAAAAACCTTAGACTGAGAAGGTGTGTCAACATTTGACTGGTACTGTACATACTGTTGTTTTGCTCTAGGACACGCACAGGCAGTCGTAGAAGGGCCCCCCCTCGGTACCAGCTGAAAAAAGTGAATGGAAGAATATATGGAGACTATTTAGTGTCAAAAATAGGGGGTTAAATACATGCCAAAAAATATGTTTTCTGAACAAACTTCCTTTCAAATATTTTTTGGGGAGGGGGACCATCTGTTGTTCCATGTAGTGAATATGTTATTCAAAGCGTTTCTATGGGCTATTAGCAGTAAGGCCATATAGCTTAGTAGAACACCCCCTCCCCACTTGACATATCGTTGCGCAACATCATGGGTAAACTCTGTCCATCGTCTTTCAGCTCGTTAATAAAGTACAAAAAAGTAGAGTATAGTTCAGTACAGTTAAGTACACAGTAGACCACACTAGAGTTGAGTACACTAATGTACTGTACTCTACTGTGATGTACTTTGATGTCCAAACATAGACATCGATGTTAGTTTCAGATTTAGTCCGACCCGGACCAATCAAAGTTGGTCTTGTTTAGGGGCAGGGCTCATTAAAATAATAGCGATTGTGTTGAATAATACCCAAATATGAAAAGGAAGATATTGCACATTTGTGCATCTATTTAGGATACATCACCATGAAGAGAAAGACATTCATAATTATGCATTTCTGTGTAGCACAGATCAGGGACCCATGATGAAATTCCGTTACCATAATTCTGTTACCGGGTGCAAATCCACTTCACATACTGTAGTTCAATAATCAAAAGAGATTTTTTTTCAAAGTCATAACTGACACCCCATTCTTTCTGCAGACATCTTTGAATCTTTAAATCAGAGAAGATATTTCGTAACGTTTTTGGAAAACACGTACAAATAAAACAGAGATTTAATGAAATTATTTGCATCTGCACAGTCCTTCAAGTAAATGTGTTTTTATAAAATGGAAATTGTTAAAAGTGCATTGAGTTGTGTGGTTTGTTAAACTTTGACATTAATGGTTTGGCATAGATTTTAAGTGAACAATCTGAGTTTCAGCGCAATTCTATTTCTGTGGAATTGCCCTCCATTGGATACACACTGCAGATGTCTACAGCTGATTGGACGGATCCCTTCTTCCTGCTTCCTCTGTCACACTATAGGCTCTCAAATCCTTGCATCCCATCTCCTTTTGGAACAGAATGCAGCCCGTTAGGATTCTTATTTGGGTCCCCATTAGCTGTTGAGGAAGCAGCAGCCATTCTTCCTGGGGTCCACATCAAAAACACAGAACATTAAAAAAAAATGGACAACAGCGACACAAATTCAAACTAAGAACACTATGACTATTTAAAAAAAACAGACGAGAGGCCATTCTCCACTGATCTAGCCTTGTGTGACTATGTAATCCCACTATAGCTAATCAGGCTCAGGGCAAAAGGGCAACTCTGAGCTGCTTACTCTGAGGGAAGCCATAGAGTCCATGGCATGCAACCTTCCAACTTCACTTCTCCATCATTTTGAAGAATTCGCAATTACCGTGTCATGTAGTCGTTCTACTTACTTCAGTTAAATTCACTGACTAAATCATTGTAAGTAGGAGCGTCCGCAGAATGACTCAAATTAAAATGTAGACTGATGGCAAACACGGTAGATAGTTGGAAGGGCTACTATAAGATGAACGGTTTCTGTGGAAAACTGGCATGGGAAAACTACAGTGCACCTGAATAAAAGGTCATCGAGTTGCTGTATTGGAGATCAGCAAATATGCTCCACAGCCCTTTTATCAAAAAGGGATCTTGAGAAAGAGTCCAGGCAAGCATTTCAAAGACAGACCACTTGAGCCACGCCATCAGCTCTTCTTCTAAAGCGGGAAAGAGAGAGAGAGAGAGAGACAGAGACAAAGGAAGAGTGAATGGGCAAGCGAGGGAAATAGAAAAGGAAGAGAGCTGGAGAGAAGGGGGAACAAAACAGAGCGAGTGAAAACAAGAGCGAGAGGGGACTGTGCGGCCCGGCCCGTTCTGTACTGTCGACAGGAACCGTATGGCATTCTCCAAATCCCAGATGGCCCGCCAAGATCCTGCACCACTCCCCTCTGCTCTCACTCAGAAACTCGAACTAGCAGGTAAGCAGGTGCAGCCACATAGCTGTAGTGGCAGGACACCGTAACACCATCCCTCCCTGGGCCATCAATCAAGTGAAAATGCGATGACTGTCCCATTAACGTATGGTTATATTTAAGCCGTCCCCCTGGAATGTATATTGGCTAGCTCGTCTTAGTGACATCCATTCAAACGCCAAGTTGCCAACTGTTGATTCCCATTATGAGTTTCATTGGACAAGGTTGGATTTCTCTCTTGTTCACACATGTTACAAAGTAGTTTCCAAATTACACACAACTACTTCCAGAATTACACACAAACCCACACACTAACACTTCTGCAAACACACACACACCCTAGACTTGCTCTCAGGTACACTCAGACACGGTATGCGGTTCCCCGTAGTGATAGCAGTAGGAAAGGAAAAGAGGGATACCTAGTCAGTTGTACAACTGAATGCCCTAAACTGAATGTGTCTTCCGCATTTAAACCAACCCCTCTGAATCAGAGACGTGCGGGGGCCTGCCTTAAATCGACATGCACATCGTCGGCGCTCGGGGAACAGCCTTGATCAAGTGCAGAACGTCATATTTTTACCTTGTCAGCTCGGGGATTCGATCCAGCAACCTTTCGGTTACTGGCCCAACGCTCTAACCTGCTGCCAAACATTACACAATATTATTATTATTTTAAATTGAGCCGGAAGAGAGGCATTGAAATGAGTGTGTGCTTGTACGTGCGTGTCTAACTAATTGACTAGGCCGACAGCAGGAAGTTACTACCGGCCTTTCACTTTTCCTCATTACATCATCCCTTTATTTGTGGGTGGGACCGAGTTACAGTAAAAAAAAAGGGGATTCAAGCCTCGAACATTTCCTGTCAGATCTGGGACGTCAACTCTGGGCATGAGCGAGCTCACTGAGCTACCGTACGTCTGAGACACAGCGGCTGTGAAAAGAGACTACAGTATTACGGCGGACGTAAATAGCCTACATGACAGTCCAGCTGTTCTATGTGACAGCATTCATTTCACCAACTGAATAGGCCATCAACGTCAAACAAGTCATTTATTTTGTGCTACCGCATATAAATTCAACTTATTAACTCATTTGATACAACACATAAACCAACATCCTATGATCACCTTTAGGCAAAAATTATTCGAATTTTATGACTCATCAATAATTGCCTACTCTGGCATATGTTAAGACCGACTGCCATTGTTGAAGGGCATAGCATTGAGTGAAGGAAGTGAAAACTCAGTAATGCTGCAACAATTGGCCAGGGTAATCTTCTTAATGTGCACTAAGCCTTTGATGCCCATGAACTGGGGATGGTGTAATGACACGAGACCATTCTGCTAGAGCCCAGTGAGTGAAGGGTGGTTAATGAGCGTTTGAATCTAAAAGAAAGTGATTTTGTTCATCAGTGAAAGAGAGTGGGTGACAACAATGTAAAATCAATTTTATCACTGTGGTTTTAAAATGTTCAAGGCAAGAGGGAAGAAGGGGGCATTATTTGGAGGTATGAAAAACGAGAGAAAATGTAACTTAAATTCGCTCAATGTCTGGTTTTCCAAGTAGGCTATAGGCGTTTCATTCAATATCTCTTATACAAATTACAAAGTAAACATGGATGGGGTTGATTGCTGGCTTGGATAATGGTCACCCAGTCCAGGGTTTCCTAACTCAGGCCTGGGCCCTCCAGCCCCCTGGGAGCATGGGTAGGTTTTTCCGTAGCACTAACACAGCCGATTCAAATAACCAACATCATCACGCTTTGATGACTTGAATCAGCTGTGTAGTGCTTGTGCAAAAACTAAAATGTACACCTAGAGGCAACCTGGTCTCAAAACATTTCGTATTATTCTGTATGTAACCCGTGACACTCCATTTAATTAAAGGGAAAGGGGGATACCTAGTCAGTTGTACAACTGAATGCCTACAACTGAAATGTGTGTTCCACATTTAACCCGACGTCTCTGAATATGAGAAGTGCAGTGGTCTGCCTTAAATCAGTATTACAGATCTTTCATCAACCGTATGATGATACGTTTCGTATAGTATCTATTACTTTGTGGATGTTCATCCCCAATTTTGCATGATATGTTGCGAATTTGAAAATGTATTTTATTTTACAAATTCTAGCTAGGTGGCTAACATTAGCTAGGCTAGGGTTTGGGTTAAGATATGCCCACCCATCATACTTTCGTTTTTGCCTTAAGTAACCATCTGTTTTATGTAACCATAACAAAAGTAACATATTATACTAATTTGAGTGTGCCGGATTTACATTTACTCTGTTACATCTAGTCTATGAGACCAGGCTGCCAGCGGGGGCCCCAGGACCGAGTTTGGGAAACACACAAGCAAGAACAGTGCAACAATGTCATTATTGTATTCAACAAGACATCCACTTTTCTCCTCACAACCCCCGGGCCGGTCTCCACTAATGACAGTTTAATGATGGTCCTTGCCTAATTGTTATGTTAATTAAGGTGGCCAAATATTGGCGCATCAACTCGAGTGCATCCTTTCTTGTTCAAGAAGGTCACGCTAGATTGGGTTACCGTAATCCTTCTTATTCATTGCCAAGAACTGGCAACACCGGTCCACTGGAATGTGATCAAATCGAATTGAAGTCGAGTTATCTAGAAGTTGACAAGGAGAAACTCTCCATAATAAAAGCTCAAATTTGTTGTTCAAATTATGATGAGTATTTTATAGGCTACAGTAGAGCAAATTAATTTAGCAAAGTAACAACAACCATTCCGCTATGGCAGAGGACATTTAGGCTCGGCATCAGCACTGTTCTTTTCGTGAATGCATTCCCAAAGAAGCAAACCGCAAAACACGATGTTCCATTCCTTTCAACATTGGCAACATTGTAGACTCTGCTCAAGATATTGGATAATAATAACGCTTTATCTTTGACATGAAACTCTGTAGATATACTAGCGACAATATGATCAGATGTGCGCAAATTGCCGTAGTTTGCAGTGGCTGTTACATTGCTTACCTCAAAGCGAACGCGGAGACATCTGAAGAAATTCGCTCTGCAACAAAATACTGTATCAACCTAGTCGACAGGAGCCTGCTTGACCGGAATTAAAGTCCATACAAATCTGATATGAGACGGGAAAATGGACAGCGTCTACCAAGAACAATTCCGAATGACACCGCACACCTGCCTCGACGTCCTCAATTGGCTCGGTCCAATTTCAAATAAGCAAACGCGCATGGACGTTGCTAGTGCACGGTGCGGCGAGGAAACACCCTTTCTCCCGGGTAACTTGCTCTCACTCGGAGCTATGGAGAAAGCATTGCAGTAAAACTGTCCCTTTACTCCTGGCAAAACGCCGTCCCACCACGACAACACCTCTTGACTGAATAGGGGCTGGCTGAAGAGGAGGAGGAGACGAGCGCTCACATTTTTTCCGCATGCTCTGTGCGTCGTTGCTGGGTGCCCCCGATCTGACAGCCCAGGAACAGCTCGCGTTTATCAGATATCCAATCGCTCAAGCATGCCTCATTGTTTCCCAGGGAAAGGGCGGTTGTATGCGAGGATGATGATGTTATATGCTGTGAGCCCCTCCATGTGCAAAAATGGCCTCGTGCAGTAGGTTACCGGGCAGCCGCGAGCAGCTCATTGGTCCCTCCCGTAGTCATGGCAACGACCGTGGCTCAATTATGTGCTCCTCTGGGAAGATGGGATGGAGATGAGAGATGTGCAGGTCACCTGTAATAGGGCAAAATGCATTCCCCTACCTCTGAATGTAGTTTGCAAAATACCTTCATGTGCTTTCATCGCAGTGGCCTACATTGAAGCCTTTGGCCTATACAGCCGGATTCTCTGCACTACTGGTTAGGATGCACAAACTGAGTCTGCAGTGTGTGATCCATAGCTAGACTAATAGAATACCTGATGATAAAATGCATATCTTAATATTGCAAATGCGTGCGCACACACACACACACATTGTATTACCATGGCTATGAAAGTATACCAACAATATTACCGTACATGTACACACAGTGAATATTGAAACATGATGTAGCCGAACACACACACACCACTGAATTATTCAGATGAAGTGTAAAGGGGTTGCCCATGACCCATATAGTGGATGTCCTATGAGGTTTCTGGTCATGGCAGGGGAAAGCACATTGCTTTGAGAGCAGGTTTGACACATGCTGCATTACACACAGTGGAAGCCTCATACTCACTACCATAACCTTGGTCACGGTCCAAATGGCTTAGAAAGCTATATGCTCTGAATGAAATGAGATATGATACTCCCTGTGAAACATAGGGCATCATTTGTGTGGAGCGTTTCACAAAATGCCTCCTTGTGCATTGTACATTTGAGAATTTTTTGAGACGAGTGTCTGTGTCCAACCAGCTATCAAAACTCAGGCTTTCCAACCAGCTCTGCCAGCCTTCGATACATCACTCTGGGCCATTCAAGTGATAGAGATGACCTCAACTCCACAGTGGTTATTATTTGACCCTGCTGGTCATCTATGGACATTGGAACATCTTGAAGGACGATCTGGCCGTAATGGCCATGTACTCTTATAATCTCCACCCGGCAGTGCCAGAAAAGGACTGGCCACCCCTCAGAGCCTGGTTCCTCTCTAGGTTTCTGCCTTTCTGGGGAGTTTTTCAGAGCCACCGTGCTTCTACATCTGCATTGCTTGATCTTTGGGGTTTTAGGCTGGGTTTCTGTACAAGCACTTTGTGACAACTGCTGATGTAAAAATGACTTTATAAATACATTTGATTGATTGATTCAACAGATAAGGAATCATTTAGTCTGAGTGTCCAGGGCTATTCTTTACATTATCTGCTACATTACCAGTCCTTATAGCAGATGCTAGACCGTTAGTGTTTTGCTACACTTGCCCAGACAGTTGTCAACCCTTAACAGGTGTCGAAGTGGAATAACATGATTAAGAACAAATAGATTTTACCTGGAGTACTAATGCATCGTAACAGCACTGGGACAGAAGTTAATGAGACTAGCGGAAAGGGGGCACACACACACACACACACATTTGCACACACGCACGCACACACGACCATATCGCTTATGAATTCTTCAAATGTTTTTCCAGCGTAGGTCGTTATGAACAGTCTAGTGGGCATATCAGTGGGGGACGACCTCATAAGGAAGTGAAGACATAAGAAATGCCCCTGAAAGAAAAACGATCGTTGAAAGAGAGGAGAGCTGCCTTGTGTTTCCAGCCGAGGCACTTGTCCTACTGTACATCTCTCTCAGCTGTAGTCATGTTGATTGATTGGTTGACTGAATTTATTTGATAATGAGAAGTAGCAGGCTGCTCCAGCCGGAGACCACATTAAACATTATCTAGGATAAAACCACAACAAAGCTTGAAGGCTTATTTGCATTGTGGTCCTCCGAATGGATTTGGTAGAAGTTGGCTATACCACTGATCTAGGGTCAGATGTTATCATCCCACTGATGGTTAAGGATTGG
Organism: Oncorhynchus clarkii lewisi; assembly: GCF_045791955.1. Classification (NCBI taxonomy): domain Eukaryota; kingdom Metazoa; phylum Chordata; class Actinopteri; order Salmoniformes; family Salmonidae; genus Oncorhynchus; species Oncorhynchus clarkii. The sequence goes on from NC_092165.1 coordinate 17,352,371, forward strand.
GGTTCAGGGTAACTGATCCTAGATCTGTGGTTAATGGCACGTTGTTTATGAAGCGTCCATCCAGTTTGTTGTCCCCAGCCTCTCCCTCTACACAAGATCAAAGATGGCCAAATATAACCATTCGTTGATATGACCTTTGAGGGGTGGCAATAACATCAAAGAGTGTGTGTGTACGTGCACACACGTGTGTGTCCAAATATGTGTGTGTGTGGTCTGTTTAGTTTCTGCTACCATCTTGAAAAAATATACTTGTACTGCAAAATCCAAAAGCATCCTACTGTTGTCAAGTGGAGCCCTTATTTTAGGAGGGTGATATCCGTGGGGCATAGTGGACCCTTAAATAGCACCCTTATCCAGTCCTGTCGACTCCAGGGGGACAGACATGGGACAGGCCCCTCGCTGGGTCTGGAGAGAGAGGGTGACGCTGCGGTGGAGTCAGGTATGCAGAGACCCGCCGGTGACAGGGACACAGGCAGATATACTTAGGGGTGGCGGCTGGGGCCATTCCAACACACTGGTGGTTCATGGAAAATGCACGCTCGTTTGCTGGAGGTCAGGCCTGTCTGCTGGATCTCTTGGCTTGATTTGCTCTTAACTTGTACCTAGTCAGGATTGGAACTAGGCCTCACTGAACCAAAGGATTTAGAAACTAAAATGCATCCTTTTTATTTCATGGGAATAATCACTGATAAGACATGACAGGATAAGTTAATACTTCCTATCTGACCCCAGCACTTAGCCCCAGTAGTCACTTCAACGCGGGGAGGAAAGAAGCAAATAAGTATTTTCAAAGTATTGGAACATGGCCTGAGAGTCTAAGAATTCAATGTTTAGAATCAAACCCTTGGTTCTCGGGCAGTGAGGCCTAGTTCCAATGCTTTGAAAATACATACTTCCTACTTCCTGTCTTGAAGGTGTCTGTGAGTGTAGGAGCTAATAGCTGAAGGTCGATTCATAAGCATGAAGGCAAAGCACAGCAGTCAGTCTGACATAACAAAGGTGTGCCATCATTCGGTACCCCCCCCTCCCCCCGTGTCTCTCTTTAATTATCTCACGTCTAAGGGTTAAACATAGCGCCATGCCTCATCTGTGGTCGTTCACACAGCCTACAATAAAAGAGCTAGAAAGGTCAACTCGACACTCCATTGGAGAAAATAACTTCTTTATCTGAGATTTTCCTCTCACATGGCTGTTCCCTTCTGTTGGCTTCCAGAGTGGTACACATACCAAACATCCGATATTGTCTTTATCGGTGGCCTGGTGAGCGTTATGGGCACCGCCGTGTGGTGCTGAATGGATGGTTGGCAGGTATGTGGAGAGGGCACAGGCAGGGACATTGTTGGGGTACTACAGTATGTTGCCACTTCCACTGTAGATTCCAGACAGACTTGTCTTTGATGATATTGCTTTGAGGGCTGGCCACATCAAGTGCCTGACCGGAAATGTGACAGATCAATGTTGCTGACGCAGGTCCTTTTAAGGTTATGTAGTACAAATAATTACACTGAAAATAATTAACATTTGTGCATTTTGATCTGAGGTATTTTACTAACGTGGTGAATTGAAATATCATACAGCACAACCAATTCCATTCTGTCTTTAGACCATTTTAATGTTAAATCTCATAATGTACATTTTAATGTTAATCTCAACCGATTTAGTACAACTCCCTTGGAACACAGTTAATCGGGTCTAGGCAAATCTAATATCTCCTGAATCGCGTTGGAGTTGGTTAACCGTGCTACGTTTTACCTTTAAATTCAGGACCTGTATTATACATTGTCCCTGTCATTGTAACGGTTCTCTTGTTGTGAAGTAGAGGCGGACCAAAACGCAGCGTGGTGGTTGTTCATTGTATTTTAATTAAGACACTATACATGAACAAACTAACGAAAACAAGAAACGTGAGAACTCAAAACAGCCCTATCTGGTGCAAACACAAAGACAGGAACAATCACCCACAAACACACAGTGAAACCCAGGCTACCTAAGTA